>NW_024542116.1:0-238003 GCF_016758785.1 Suillus bovinus | reverse complement strand
GATGGTCTGAATCATCAAGAGAACTGGTGAATGATTAGTTGTAAAACATTGATAGCAGTCAGGCAGTCTAAGGCTGAACGGTGAGTGTGATTTGGATTGCTGGGGGGGACGGAACGTACCAAGCCTAGAGAGTCGATAGGAGCAAAGGACTCAATGTAAAATTAATAGTCGCTCCACATGCTAGAATTGCTGTACCTTAAATGTTAGGTGGACCATTGAAGGCCTCCTGGTCAGGGGTCTCGCCATATCAGGGAAGTATTATTAGAGAGTGCAAGGGTGATTCAGAGACAACATGAAACAATTTAGAGAATAAAGGAGGATGTTGAGGCCGTGATGATTCAGACTTGCTGTGATTAATATGGTCAGAGGTTGACATGAAAATTCAGATTCCGATGATGTGGCAACTTATTTTAATTGATTAATATTTATTATTATAACATTATATTAATTATTATACAGCGAGCAGGTGCGGGTGGGACAATATGAATGAAAAGACTTGGGTGAGGGTGAACACGTGTCACGAGTACCTTTAACGAACCATTATTCTTTCTTGAATCTTCCTAAGTGTCAATACACAGCGCCTAAGTCAAACCCTAACCCTACCCTGAAAGTGTCTATCATTCCCGGAAATACCTTTAGCGCCCACAACACGTGTCTTCGATGTGACTGATGAAGAAGATGAGTTCTTTGATTGTGATTAGATTAGATTAGATACGATAAGATAAGATATGGTCACATGATGCTTCTTTAATATTCTACGATGTTCTATGGTACAATTCCCTTTCCTATTTTATGATTGGCTAGTAGTTGTAGCTCAGTTTCAATCTCAGTTTCAATAGTTGTATATAGGTAGTACGTCTTGGTCGATAGTTCTTTAGTTCAAACCTCTTGTATCTACATTGTAGCAATCCAAGATGTACTTGCTCCTCATCCTTTTGTCCAATAACCTTTGTTTGAGTCCTAGTCTCTGCCCTAGCATTTATTCGTTATTGGGTTGTGACAACGCAGGAGGGAGGATAACTGAGAATAATGAAGTGAGAGTGATTCAGATCCTGAACAGCAGCATGATTGTTGTCCGTATCAGCGCCTGGGCCAGGTGATAGGAGGGATGGACTGGGAGAGGGTGGAGATCGTGGTAGGTTGTCTGTGCCATCAGGGGGAGAATCTGAGAGAGGAGCAGCCTCATGAGTGGCAACCACCCCTTCTTGCAGGAGGGGGGGTCTGAGAGGCCTTCAAACGGCTCTAACACTACCTGAAAGTTCAGTGACGAGGCAGGAGGGTAGTAGAAGAGGACAATGAGGCCCTTCAAATGCTTACAATTTAAAATCTCAAACAGCTCTAATGCCACCTGAAATTTCAGGCGATGGAGGTAGGAGGGTGGT
This sequence comes from Suillus bovinus, assembly GCF_016758785.1. Lineage (NCBI taxonomy): Eukaryota > Fungi > Basidiomycota > Agaricomycetes > Boletales > Suillaceae > Suillus > Suillus bovinus. The sequence goes on along the minus strand of NW_024542116.1, from coordinate 236,621 downwards.
AGGAGAGGACATTGAATCAAAGCTGGATGGGGGATGTATGATGAGAGAGACAGTGGTGAGTCTGGCATGGATAAAAAGTTCCGAGTCTTAAGAAATATGAATATATAAGAAGTTTGTCTGGAGAGATAATGTATGGTTTACCTCTGGTATTTGTGCTAATTGAGTTGATGTTAGTAGCGAATGGCTAGTAAGAGTGTGTGCCACCGGTCTGCAACAATGTCAGTGGTGATCAAGGCAAGCTCTCATCAAATGAAACAGTGACTAGCAGACAGTTTTCAAGCAAAAAAGTATGTTGTTAATGGACGAAAGGACTATTAGCTGTAAGTACATAGTATGACTGCACTAACCATTCATGACGCCCAGAATTCTGATATCAGTATTATGCAACACCATTGCAGGAAGAGCGGCGAGGGGCCACGTCTGTGCTAGCCACAACTGCCTTGCCCTTTCTCCTCCCCTTTTTCTGTGCCATGATCTTTGTATCTTCACCCTCACCAGACACACCTTCCACAGATGCTACTGCTACTTGAATAGCAGCAGGGCGGGATTGGGGAGCAGGTGCAGTAGTGGGTGCAGTCTAAGGTGCAGAAAATATCAGTCCAGAATGACTACCACTGTTTCTCTGAATGGCAGTAGGTATGGACTGAGATGTGGGGATATGAGTGGCAGATGTGGTGACACTGGGTGAAATGGTAATGCAGGGTGCAGGAGGTGCAGTGGGCAGTGCTGGTGCACTATCATAGATGCCAGATGGGCCAATGCTGGCTGGTGGTGCTGCCTGTGCTGCATTGTCATCATCTGAATCTGAGTTGTCATCATCCAAGTTGGCCATCACCCGCTGTAGTGCATCAGTACAATCCTCCATACCCATAGCCTGAGCATCTGAATTGTCTGCATCATGGGCGGTCTTGTCAATGTTTTCAAAAACATAGCTGTTCATGTTTTTCACAATGACTTGAACATGTGGATGCGTCCATTGGGCAACAAAAAAACTGCTTGATAGTTTGAAAGACAGTGGAGTAAGATATTGATGAGGTGGCACCTTGACCAAAACTCATAGTTGGTCAATTTGTAACACGTGGTGAGAAGCTGGTCTCAAATATACAATGAACTAGCCTAGGATAAACCGTCTAGGCTCTGGACTGTGCTCTTGAACATATGTTACTTGGTTGAGACGTGGTCTCAATAATACAAAGATATTGACCAAAACTCGTAGTTGGTCAATTTGTTACACATGGTGAGAAGCTGGTCTCACAAAACTGAATTTGGGAAGCTGGTCTCAAATGTCACAAGTCTCTATAGTGAGAAACTTATGTAATCTCAAGGGATTCAGTGTCCCTGCACTTGTTTCACTTCAAAGGCACTTGCTTTGTAAACAAAATATCTGACAGACAGATGTTCACAAATGGGAGATCTCAAACAAGTGAGATGTCTTGTTCCAATAATATGGGAGATCTATTATTTTGGGAGAGAATTGGCTCTCCTTATATACATTTAGTGTGGGAAAGTAACCTAGGTTCACAAACAACAAAAAACAGGAGGACCAATCAAAATATTGGGTCAAACCCTAATAAAAGAATAAAATAGGGAGCTATGACATCATTGTGGAGCAAAAGATTCCAGAACTTTCCATGAATGAGTCATTGTGGAGCAGAACATTCTAGAATGAAATGATATCATAGATGATGTCATTGTGGAGTAGAATATTCTAGAGCTTGATGACATAATATCTTTCAACAGAATACCTGCAGGAGTATCTGTGGAGCCTTATGACTGTTATGACTTGGATAGTATCTGTTGGCGACGCTCAAACAGAGCTTGTGTCGTCAACGGTCTGTGGACGTCCTTGGGCTAGCCCAAGGTTAGGGGTCGTACTTGGCGTGTCTTCGGCAAGTACGATTTAACACCTATGTCCAAATCGGGTAGTTTATGTCACGCAGATGCGAGACGATAAGCTATATCGGCCTAGGCTTACGACACCCGAAGGTTAATCGTAAGGATCGTCGTTAATTAGAAGGACAGAAGTCCAACTAGTTAACAGGGGCTTTGCTCGTCAACGAAGTCGATGAGTAAAGGTCGAGACTATAGGCTTATCTGCGATGAGCAAATAAGAAGATAGAATATAGACTGCTGGTGAGGCAGAAGGATCACTCTGGTGAGAGTAGGAGGTCAAGAACCAAGTAGATTCAAGTTAGGGAATATGGTACATGGTAGCGAGTTTATATAGAGGACAGGAAACGTATTAGTGGATGATAACTCGTACTACCGGGAGAGGCAATCGGTAAAGGGTAAGACCATAACAAGAAGGCACGTTCGATCTGGGTAGAACGTGCTAGATAAGAAAGTGAGTCAACGATCGAAAATAAGAAGTGAAACGCGCAGGGGCACGATCGTGCAACTGCAGATCTAAGTATCAGTCGCATGTGCGACTGCGCACCGAGTCAGAGATCATAAAAGGGAACAGGGCAAAGGGGATGCGTCGTGCATCATATCATAGGTTACCGTCCGGACGGTAAGGGCAAGGGGACTGTCCGCAGGATCAGTCAGGTGGTGAAACGGAGCATGGGTATGCTTCGTCAGCGAAAGGATCCGGCCAAATGTACTGGCTTTGCTGAAGCGACAGGTAGAGGGCGAAAGGGAATGCGAGGATGACGAGGATGACAAGGGTAAGGTCGGGGTAAGGGTATGATGCGAGGGCTGATACGAGGAGGATTAGGAGAAAAATAGTAGGGGCCCAAGCGTCTAGATGTTCTTGTAACAATGACATCATAATGACATCATGCCCTGTAGGTATAATTTTATGAAGTATCCGGTGAGTCAAAGCTTCCTAATGAAAAAGTAAAGTAAAGAAACACTACAGAAGACTATGTAGCTAAATACTACTAGCAAAGATACACTAAAGAAAAGTAGGTAAAAAAATAATACAGTTGGCAGGAATTGAAACCTGGTCTCAAAAATAATGTGTTTGGTGAGAATTGAAACACAGTCTCAAAATAATGCGGTTGGCAGGATTTGAAACATGGTCTTTTTTGGTTGACTAGTCTGCAGACTAAGCTAACAGACTTTGTCTTTTGAGGGTCACCTAGTATTCATGTCCATGCATGATTCCCACATCATGCCACATATTACAGTAACATATTTCCATATTATACAGGTCACCCGACCTACATAATATCCCGTATAAGATGGGCCAGCGGATGATGGGCTGATGTGATGTATATCCTCGATGTTGACAGATGGGCCGGGAGGGATATTATTTCCGATGGAGGCGGGTGGGCCCATGTGTGGAATATGTAGAGTAGATGAGTGGGCCGATGGACATGAATATTCTATAGACGGATGGGCTGAGGTAGTTGGATATTATGTGGATGGGTGTACCAAGGTAGGTGGGTATCAGAGAGACGGGTATGCCAAGGGTACTTGTCATTACATACACGAGTGGGCCCAGATATATACTATATTAGACGGGTGGGCCGGCCGAGGGTACATGGTGTCACATACAGGGGTGGGCCCAGATATATATTATCTTAGATGGGTGGGCCGAGTGTCAAGGAAGGTGGGTATCAGATAGATGAGTGGGCCGGCCGAGGGTACTTGTTATCACATACATGGGTGGGCCCAGATATATATTATCTTAGATGGGTGGGCCGAGTGTCAAGGTAGGTGGGTATCAGATAGACAGGTGGGTCAGTGTCACAACCCAATAACGAATTAACGCTGGGTCGAAGACTAGGACTCAAACTGAGGTTATCGGACAAGAGAGGAAAGGAGCAAGTACGTCTTGGATTGCTACAATGTAGATACAAGAGGTTTGAACTAAGGAACTATCTACCAAGACATGCTAACTATATACAACTATTGAGACGGAGATTGAAGCTGAGTTACAACTACTAGCCAATCATAAAAAGAGAAAGGGAATCGTACCATAGAACATCGTAGAATATTAAAGAAGCATCACGTGACCATATCTTATCTTTATCGTATCTAATCTAATCTAATCACAATCAAAGAACTCGTCTTCTTCATCAGTCACATCGAAGACACGTGTCGTAGGCGCTAAAGGTATTTCGGGAATGATAGACGCTTTCAAGGTAGGGTTAGGGTTTGTCTTAGGCGCTGTGTATTGACGTTTAGGAAGATTCAGGAAAGAATAATGGTTCGTTAAAGGTACTCGTGACAGTCAGCCGAGGGTACTTGTTATCACATACACGGGTGGGCCCAGGGATATATTATATCAGATGGGTGGGCTGAGGGTGGTATATAATATAGACAGGTGGGCACAGGTGAATGATAATTGTAAAACAATGCAGTACTGATTGCTGAGTAGCTAATTCAGGTGAAGCGTAATGAGTTCCTGCAGCTGCATGTTCATTACTGTTGCATTGCTGTATGAGAAGCAAGGTTCCGACTACCGAAATTTGAGTGAAGCGTACCGAGTTCTGAGACCCGGGTGTCAATAAACAAATATCTGATATCCAGCACACTTCCAATGATTGGGTATTTCATTGAGCAACAGGTGGTAATATATCTTCGACAGCCAACATCATGGAAGGTTCTCTTATCAGAACCTCATGTTCACCACCTACCGAACACCAAATGCCAAGTTCCGACTACTAAAATTTGAGTGAAGTGTGCCAAGATCCGAGCCCCGGGAGTCAACAAACAAATATCTGATATCCAGCACACTTCCAATGATCTGGTATTTTGGCTCCCTTATCTGATCCTGACTATCTCCACCCCCTTTAACACCAACCTCTGGGCGTCCAGCATTCAGCTTCTGATTTCCCAAGATTGACTTCATCATTAATGGTTCTTCCACTTCTGCAATTCAAATAAGCCTCTGGCACACTTGGGCCCTGACAGTCACTCACGAGGCATCTGAATATACTGCACAGAAATTCAATGCAGAGAAGACAGGAGGAGACCCAGTGATACCTTCTCCTAACCTAGACACTGATCTAGTGATGGCCTGCGATCGATTGGTAGATTGCCTCATAAAGGCATATAAAAATCTGAGTGGGTCTTCCTGCAGATTCAGAAAATTCATTTGATCATTCAAATTCCTTCATCACAGTTCAGATGAACATCGACATTGGAAGATATAGCAAATTGATCTCCCCAAAGAACACCGGGCACAATGAGGAGAAAGAGGAGAAGTTGCTTAAGAGATGTCCTCCTGGCCATGAGGGGACAAGGTTTGTGGACATACCCACCACCATTCTAGATGTGTCCGGCACCATCATCACACGGTACCTCCTAGACACCCTGACAGCCGAAACACAGGTGTGTGATATAGATTGTTACTCAATATATATTAAATACCCAATGGTAACCACAGAAGGAAATTTGGGCAGCCACCAAGTTGCTGTCTCCGAGTCTGGAAAGAAGTATGAAGGTTGATGGGAATTGGCGAACCAATCCGGAGTGGTTCAAATGCCACTTGGAAGATGTTGGCCTAGCTGCCAGGTGCATTAATTTATCTCTGGCATGGTTTCAACAGGGGCACAAGGTAGGATTTGATAGGATGATGATTTCGGTAGTTGAGCACACCAATCCCATAGAATCTAGCGGACCCGGAGGTATCTGCATCATTAAAGGGACCATTGTCCGAGGGAATCCTAAATGCCATTGCAAGGCCGGCAGCCATCAGCATCAGTGGCACTCAGGATCATGCATCCGGAGCAGTACTGGGCAGGGTTACAAACATTTTCAAGCCTTGGAGAACAGGCAGAAAGCAAGGAACTGCCAAGAATGTCCGAGATCCTGGAGTACTGGGCATCCGTGTTTAACACCCTATCCATCATTTCCAATCGTCAAACCCCATATCATCGAGACCATTTATCAATTCCTGAATGCTTCGATATTCTCACCACTGTGGGGAATTATTCTAATGCTCGGATGAGCATGCCAAGCCGAGTTTGGGTATGATCCCAGGTGTATGATTGGATTTTCAGACATGGGGTTCATGAGGTGGAGGGGGATAGGGTTGGGTGGGCATGGTATATGAGGGACTCTGTTCATATTTATGCCGGGGTTCCCTCATGCGGATGGGCTAGGGTGGATTGACGAACCCTACCACCATGTGGAAGATGAAACAAGTAGAAAGTGTAATTACCAGCATCAGTACCTGCTTTTGACTACCAAGTACAAACCATCTCTCTTGATGACACTCGAGGTCCGAAATCCATAGCGGATGCATACAATAACTGTCCAGAGCCTTCCGTGTCTCTTGATGACACTCGAGCACCAACACATTCAGTGCGAGGGAGTGGGGTTTCAGTTGTGGTGCGCAGTTAGAAAAGGCCGGCCCTGGGTTGGAGTAGCGCAGATGATATCATTGACCTTACATTAGGCAATGCTAAGAAGAACGGTCTGTTGCAAAAGGAACCTACAAGTCAAAAGGGCACAGAGAAGCAAAGAAATGTAAGTATGAATGCTGCTGTACAAATTTGAAAATGGTACTGGGGCGATGGCTATCATTGTATTTAGACTCAGATACTATTGACAGTCATCAAGGCCAGGAGCTCAGTAACCAGGTCTCGGCACTTGGGTCTTGATATTTGGACCTCGGTAGTTAAATGCCGGGAGTTGGGAATCGGTAATGGAGATCCGGAACTCGAAGTTCAATATTCAGCAGTCAACATTTGGCACTCGACGCTCGGACCTTGGAACTCAATATTCGGAGCTCAGTAATCGGGTCTCGGCACTCAGGTGTTGATACTTGGACCTTGGTAGTTATGTTCCGGGAGTCGGGAATCGGTAATGGAGAATCCGGAACTCGGAGTTCGATATTCAGCAGTAAACATTCGGTACTCGACACTTGGTACCCGACATTTTGGAACTCGGTCATCGGGACTCGATATCCGGAACTCAGAGTTCAATATCTGGAACTCGACACTCGATATTTGGTGTTCGGTAATTGGGTCTCGGCACTCGGGTGTCGATACTCGGACCTGGGTAGTTACGTTCCGGGAGTCAGGAATGTGTTATGGAGATCCGGAACTCAGAGTTTGATATTCAGCAGTAAACATTTGGTACTCGACACTTGGTACCCGACGTTTCGGAACTCGGTAATCGGGACTCAATATCCAGAACTCGGTAATCGATATTCAGAACTCAACACTCGATATTCGGACCTCGGTAGTTAGATTCTGGGAGTCAGGAATTGGAAATGGAGATCTGGAACTCGGAGTTCGATATTCGGCAGTCAGCATTCGGTACTCAATGCTCGGTACTCAACGTTCAGAACTCGAAACTCAATATTCAGAGTTCGGTAATGGGGTCCCGGTAATCGGGACTCAACATCTGGACCTCGGTGGTCAGGACATGGTGATGCACATCTGCACCGTTTATTTCAGGACTCGCCATATAACATCATGTTAGATATTGCAATGTTTACAAGCGATTTTCAGTACTCATAAAACACATATGCAACTTGCACTTCAACATTTCCAACTGAGTGACTAGAGCTACTCTCCTCTGCCTCTCTTCAATCTGTCCAGCATGGCAGTATAGATTTGTATCTCTGCCATCTTGTCATGGATGCCCTCACATTGCTCTTCAAGTAATGTCAGGAGGCGTTCTCTAATCCACCTCAGTCCCATCAGTGATGGAACTGAGGTATGATCCACCTGCTCCAGAATTGTCAGACCATCATTCTCAACGCCATCCTAGAGCAGATCAGTCATGAATCAAGGAAATGGAATAAGAATCTTACTAGCCAATGCTGGTAGTGAAAGATACAGCAAGTCATCACCCGATCCCATTGCCATGGTTCATTTGGGATTGCAGTTTCTCCCATCCACCATGGGGTATCATAGCTGGATACGATCAGGGATGGATCTCCGGGATCTGCAACATCATGAAACACACAGATGTGATACGAGAAGATGTGATCTGGAACTGTGTTCCAGGTGTGACCAGGAATCAAATGAAGAATATGAGCAATAGGGCTGGGAATGACCAAAATGATGTTCCTGGCAGCTGAGTACTGGAGGATGGGCATGACAAAAGTCTGTGGAAGATGTCAGTATTAACCACCAGTGTCGTCAGGGTCTTACAGTGATCTCCCATTGCAGCCCGGCTTTGAAGTGCCTGATCCAAGCCAAAGGGGGAAGATTGTTGTTTGCAGCCTCCACCTGATATTGGGAGATGGATGCGCGATGCAGACATCGACATAGTAGCTGAAATGTCTGCAGGAGTGAGAGTGAGGGGCCGGTACTCATTGAGTGAATTCTGATTGTCAGAATTGGATGCAGGGGAACGGTATAATTCAGGCATGGCTGATGCAGGAGTATCACACTGGCAATGACAATGACAGTTGGTTCAGATGTGAAGATATCATCCACTGATGGATGGATAAATTTTTCAAACTCCGACATGGGCTGACCCGGCCAATTCCCGGGACTAAATTTGTATATCGAAATGGTTGTTATATCCCATCGGCAATAAACAATTCATTCATCTCGGGAATATATCAAAACGGTCTGCAGGTGTTGAAACGCTGCCTGGGCGTCCTGCACCAGCAATGAATACATTTGGGATTGCCTTCCGGAGTAGCATGCATGACCCGGAAGTCATTTTGTGAATGATTCCTGCATCCGGTCACCCCATTGGGCTGCTTTCCACAAGAAAAAGTTACATGTCCAATCCATCTCAAATTGGACCAACATCAGCTCTTCCTTCCATCAATCCCGTAGTGCCTTTGCCTGGAGCCAGTGAACTTGGTAAACTTCATATTCGTTCGGTCAGCTCAACATCGGACGTGTCGAGCATTAGGGAACTCACATTCCTCATTCCATGATTGATCCAGACCATGCATGTCGACCTCGACGGACCAGAACCATGCAAGGGATTCATTTCATTGACCACAGGCATTCGGATCACCCACGGCAGTGCTGACTTTGAGCTGCTCGCGAAGCAGGGGTTTGTACTTCTGAAGTTGGCCATGCCCCTTGTCAAGTTTCATAATTTGCATCCTGGTCTTGGTATATATACTCGCACATAGGGAGACAGCCTGTTGCACTGACGTCACCTGTGACCAGGCTCGTGTTTTCAGGGCTTGAGATTTGGCTTGCCTGACCATCGTTTGGAATAGGACCGCCTTGTTGCACAAGTGAATGCGGAGGTTGTGAAGTGCATCATTTGCCTGCCCTTCGCGAAGGGACATCTCCAGCGGAATGAGATCCTCTGCCATCAAGCGTCTGCATCGATCAACCCCGAGGTTTGATGGCAATGGGATCACAATGAGCTCGGGCAAGTTCTTCCATGTATCAGGGCTTGAGATTTGGCTTGCCTGACCATCACAGAGGTCCCATTGCAAAACCATGAAACTTATCAGTGACTGTGTTGTGTTTCGAGCCTCTGGTTTCGGGCATCGGCACTCTGTGAATCAATAAGTCAATGATAACAAAGGTAACATTGATTGAAAACATTGCATATACATTTATGACTATCTAATTATGTAGTCATGTCAACATCCTCACCAGAAGGTTCACCCTTCACTTGAACATCCATCTCTTCAACTGAATCATACTCTGGGAAAAGATTGCCCAGATCCTCCGGTTTCACAATTTCGCCGGGCGTCTGTGAAACCTCAGGATAAATTTGGTTGAGCTCAAATATGAGTCCGTCGATGGCAGACTCATCCTGGATGTTGGGGGGGTTGGGCTCCATCCCTTCCATAGACAGGTCAATGAGAGGAGGAAGTGCGGATGCGGGGGTTGACATGGCCGGAGGGACTGGTTGATGAAGCAACAATGATGTTGCATCACCTTGGGTGTCTGGAAGTGGAAATGTTGGGTGCTGGAGGATGATTTCGCGTTGAAGGCCTTCATGAAGGCATTGCAGAGTGTCAATCTTAGCATCCTGCTCAACAACACGCTCCTTGAGAGTGGCAATTCGAGCTGCACCCTCCTGAATTGCCATTGCCATGGCATGCAAATCCGGCATTGACACATCGAGTGCCAAATGAGGGACTCCGGAAGTCGAAGATGGGACTGCTACAGGTGGAACATTATGTCAGATGGACATAGAAAATTTAGGTGACTTACGAGCTAGTGCAGGTGTAGGTTCCTTGGCAGCAGTGACAGTCTTGCTGCGACCACGTGTTTGCACCTTTGGTGTTTGGGCACCAGATGGACCAGGAGTGACAGAAGAGACCCGAGATTGACTCCATGTCTGGCCGGAGCTTTAGAGGGAGCTTTGGAAGGGGTCCTGGATCTGGTCCTCCTGGTGGTCTGGGTGATGGATTGACCTCGAACACATTTTCTATGTGGCGGGGTTCCCATACTTACAGAGATGCACTTGATCTTCTTGGTGGTGCAGTAGACGCAGGACATGCACGGGGCGCGGGTCCTCTTGTCAAACCGAGTTGCGCAGGGCCATTCCATCTTGTGGCAAGCCTGGCAAGGGTTGTTCTGTGCGATCTGTCAGTTTATAGACACACCAAGTCTCAATAGTGTACTTACGGGTCTGGGAATGAGTATATCACCTGCATCAATGACTGGGGGTGCCTCTACCAGAGGTTCAGGAGTTGCCTGAGGGGGCTCGATGACCTCTGGACATTTGCCGGCAATTGCCCGGCACATTGTAAGGACTCACCCGAGTGCCGGATGCAAAAATGCGACTTACTGTAGCAGGCCCGAAGGGTTTCTTCTTCAGGCTCCGGGGTGACCAAGGTGATCTGGACATCCTTGCAACATCTGGGGAGAGCTGGGGGAGGATGACCTCCAGCACTCCACATGAAATCGGCTACAAAATGAGTAAGACAATGAGACAATGAACCAGAGGACATACCTGAGTGACCGAGTCCTCCTCATCTTCCGACTCAACAAACACCTTGAATTTGGCAAGGCCGGTGGTCTTCACCCGCTTCCGAGTCTTCATAGCAGGACTTTGGGGGTTGGGAGGGAAGTGCCGGAATCATTGCAGACTTCCTCTTCCGACTCCCTTCCACTTCTGGTTCCGGGTCCAGGACAACTGCCTTACCTTTTCCCTTCTCCCGGGACTTGGAGGCAGGGTTGGTAGAAGGCCCGGCAATGACAGGCGAGGGTGGAAGATCCACAGGAATTGGACCTACTTGAAGGACCAGACACGACCGGGAGATCGAAGGTGTGATCACCTAACTCCTCCCAGGCAAGAACCTTGCTGCGCCAGGGGTGCATCAACAAACAGGTATTGTCGTACCCGACTGCTGTGCCAGTTGGGCCAGACCTGAGGAGTCATGCCCTGAACATGAATTAACTCCCTCGAGCACAAACACACGAGACCCAGAAGGTAGGGACCACTCCCATAGTGCCGGACCGCATCAGCCTACCCGGATGATGAAAAAAATGAAGGGGAGAGAATATGACAATGCTACATACCACGAGTGTACTGATCTGGGTTGTCAGAGAAAAGTGGCTGTGGCCCGGAGGAAGCTGCCAAGCGCCGGTGATGATGGCCATGATCTTGGCAGTGATTTCCTTGAGGCTGGTCAAAGAGGTGTCAAGTGGAGCAGACATGGTATTTCAATTGAAAGTGTTGAAAGTGTTGAGATCAGGTAGAAATCAAGTTGTATTCAGGTTGAAATCAGGTATCACAAGGATGATGTTTCAGTAAAAACAAGATCAGTGATTAACAATGTAAAATTTCATTGATTGTTTGTCCTTGTTTGGTTGTGGTTCAACTTTCGGCAATTGCTGGCGCCTTGTGTTCAACTTCGAAGTTATCAATAATCAGTGAATCAGTTGACAGTTCATCACAGAACATGAACTCCCCTGCTACAGTTAGATTCAATGACCCTCCAGTCACTGAATATAACTCAATGGATGTGGATGAATCAACCATGTCCCAGATGTCAACAGGTATGTTCAACATCCATCATACCTTATTAATTTACCGGACATCCTCAGATCAATTAAATCTTGGGCCAGCTGATGACCCAGAATCATGTTCTGTGTCATCCAATGGTCCGGAGGTCTTTTCTTCAATTTACGGTGAGTTTATCAATTGATATGATGACCATCTAATCATCCATGGTCACTCAAATCTCACAGATCATTCACCTCCGGCTCAATGTGATCAACCAGGCCACCCGGTTCACCCGGACCTATACCTCGGGCCTGAGGATGACCTGATGGCTGGGATGCACGGTGAGTATTATTTAAATCATCTAACAATGCATGTTAACACAAAAATCTTGCAGATCAGTCACATCCAGCCCAACCTGATATGCTGGGTCTAGCCATCCACCCGGATCTCTACCTTGGGCCTGATGAAGATATTATGACTGAGATCCCAGGTATGTCCATCCATTGAAATGAAAAGTCCGGCCATCCCTGGTTACTAAAGCCTGACAGATCCATCACCTCCGGCCCAACCTTATCACCCAGATGTACCCATCCACCCGGACCTGTACCTTGGGCCTGATGAAGATTTTATGCCAGAATTCCCCGGTCTGTCAATCAAAACATCTCACCATCCCTGTTTACTAAACCCTTACAGATAAATCTCTTCCGGACCAACCTGATCAACTGGGTTCCCCCATTCACCCAGACATGTACTTAGGCCCTGAAGATGATCTGATTCATCTCCCAAGTGATTGCAAAATATCCCGAACATGATTTGCCACACCTGGATGTCACTTATGAAGAATTGCTTGCCATGGTCCAGGATCTCCGGCCATTTGAGTCTTACAATCACATAGGCAGTGAGTATCTGATATAATCATTTATCTTTCTGCTAATTTGTCTCTTAGTTCAATCCATTCAAGATCGGGTCCGGGATTACAAACAGCGACACGGACATATTCCCGACCCATCCATCCAACAACTACTCGAGGCTGAGAGACCATTCCGAACTGCCTGGGCAGAAACATCTGACAAACTCAGAAGAGCTGATGAAGACCTCCGGAGGCTGCAAAGAGCTGAATGTTTGACTTTTAAAATGCTCAAGGTATTAGATTCCCTCACTCTTAGGTTTGAAGATCAAATTCAAATGTAAATTACACAATTTCTGTTAGTAGACAAATTACCTGTGAACTTCCAAATTTTTATGAACCCACTCACGTCATGTAAACTACTTAATTATGGATGTATTGAACTCCCATTTCCGATGTATTCACTATCCGAGGACTACCGAGGCCTGAGTATTGATTACTGGGTCCATGTTTTGAGTCCAGCACACCAATAACCTACTTCCTATTGCATGACATGGATATGTACATAAGGGGAGACAGTGTGGGATAAGTCCATCACTTCCTTCCCCTCACTCCAGTCACCTGAGGAGTACTGTCTAATGGCTTTGGCATCGACTTACTCCGGGTGGTCCTCGCCAATGGCTCAATCACTGCTCTCTTTCCCCACATCCTTTTTGGAGCCGGCGATGTTTTCCTCCCTTCCATTGCAACATCATCGTCAACCTCACCAATGTTGCCATTGGTTAACCCTGCCAGGAGGTCTCCCATTTGCGATGTCAGCAGTGCACCACATTTCGCCGGCTTGACTGGGCGAGGCTTTGGAATTGACGGTGGGATTGCTGTCTCTGCATGTGATGATGAAGGACCTTCTCCGGTTCTGGTTCTTCTTTTCGGTGATCTACCATCAGCCGAGTCATTGTCATCATTATCATCATCATCATTATCATCATCATCATCATCATCATCATCATCCGGATGATGAGTGTCATTCCCAAAATCACTGTCGGGTTCGGAGGATGAATCCCTAGGGCTTCGGATGATTACCCTTTGCATGTTTTTGACTTTACGCGTCCGATGGGAAGGCGACCCGCCTGATATGACCGATGCTACCATGTCGCCATCTTTGTTCTTCCACGCTTTGAACGTGAATGTTGATCCTTTGCCTTTCTCCTGCCGAGCATACCAGAAATTGAGGAGGGCAGTTGTGTCCCAATTTTGCAACTTGGAAGGCTCCTTCAAGTCGACATCCACCGGAAGATATCTTCATGACACAAAGTCATCCTGACATTGAAGGATGGCGCTCCATGGCACTACTGCCTTGTCGATCCCCAAACAAATCCCTATGTCGATGCATTCAACAATGTCCTGGATGTAGCAAGGATTGACTCACGATAGTGTGATGTGAGAAAAGCCCTGACAATGGCCTTCTTCTCCTCGAGTTTTGTTTCGGTGATGTCCGGAAGCAATGGCATCCCATCCTCGTCAGTGTCGAGCTCGAAGGCTGGTTTTCGGATTCTCTTGCAACCTCCCTTCATCTGTCGGCCACCTTCCCGTGCTCCGGCACCTATCACGGAGACCATCAACACACCCCTCCCAGTATCAACAGTTTAAACACTCACCAAACTGTTCCTGCGCATACTCCTGCCACACCGGCTCGATGTCCTCCCAGTCCTTTGTCTTCATGAAGCTGTCCCCATCTCCTAATGCCTCGCTATTATCATTGCCTGCGTGAAATATATTGGGTTGAAAGATCTGCGATGACAGGTAAAATTCACTCACATCCCGAACAGCACCTTGCCCTGTTCATTCTTCCAAGCTGACAACACAAACACTCTCATCCCGCATTGCCTCCACATCTCCTTCGAAAGTGCTCCATATATGCAGGTCCCTTCTTACGGGCGACCTGTGCTTGTATCTCAGGGAGGAGGACAGTTGTTGGACCATTCTTCGGCGGTTTCTTTCGCCTTCTCCAACTCGTCATCAGACAATTCAGCCATGACTCTCTTCACAGCCGCCTGATAATGCTTGAACATACCAGGATCTCCTGGCTTTGCCCCGGACTCATCCTCGATCCTCTTCAGCACCTCTTCCCAATTCTCCTGGTAGATCACCATCCTAGGCGTCCATTTCCTCCCATACTTTATCATGTCCTTCCTTTCCTTCTTTTTCTTGTTGTTGAACAACCAAGTCTTGTACATCTGAGCATTGAAGGAAGTGTATGACATTAAATTTTTTGTTTCTCATCGCAACAAGGATGTATCACCTGCTTCCTCTTTTTCCATTGTCCTTGGTCCACCTTTGGCGCAAACAACCTGGCAGCCCTGGAAATTGCAGTGAAAACTGCCCGCTTCTCGCTCCTTTTCACAGAAGTCCACTCAGGAAGGTAGTTCTTCAGCTCAGAAATTTCGGTTTCCATGAGCTTCTGTGTCTGGGGTTGATGTGCTCTATGTCTTCCAGGAGACAAGCGAGTGGAATGACCTGATCTTGCCATGGTGACCCTGATTGGTGAATGTGCTGAGGGTAAGCAAGGTGTAATTAATATTGGTTCAAAGTTCAACTTTGACCAAAGCCTAACAGTTGGTTAATCAACCCATATCGGACATGATGCCATTATTGGAAATAAATTTGTAATGAACAACCAATACTGCACAAACATAGCATTGGAATAACAATTTGTGCGACCTTCCTGAGCTAATGCTGTTCTTGCAACATTCGAAAATAAGATGAAGATAGGTCTATGCACCCCTGCTGCAAAAATCCCACAGGGTAGAAGCAAGGGGCAGAAAAGGTAGGAAAACTTGGGTCAAGGTCCCGCTTGCAAGCGCAAAACGACATGCCTACAGGTCCATGCCTAACTCTCCCCCGGAATCACCAACACTTCAGCCTGTTCCTGCACCACCTACTTGGGAAGACTGTCCTGATAATACTTATGAGCAAGACCAAGGCTCATTCGAGCCTTTGCAGCTTCCAAAAACAATGGCAAGTGAATGTAAACCTTTGGAGTGTTCGTTCAAACATTGCTAAGTATAACACATGCAGAGCCAGAATGACTACCTGAGGCAATGGCTCCCAAGGCAGGAATCATATCTGCATCACCTCCTGGATCGAGAAGCTCCTCCAGAAGATAGGAGATGCATCGTCTGCGATCAGGATGGGGTCTACAAATATCAAGATTGTCTTGGGGAGCCACTCTATTGCACAGGATGTTGCAGGAGTCAACATCGTTGCAATCCTTTCCACTGGATCAGTCAATGGAATGGTCAGTTCTTCGAGCAAAGTTGTCTCGCTCATGTCAGACTCGTCATACACCTCGGTCATGATGGCAAAGAATGTCCTGCACTCACAAATAGGTGGGATTTGTTCGAAGGAGATGGACCCGAGGACCAGCTTGAGCCTGAAGATCTACCATCCGTGTCGGGACCAGAGTTCCAGCCTAAGGAAAACACCATGGTCATCATCGACAAGTCCGGAGTTCATCGCCTCGAGGTTCGATGCTGCGATTGTCCAAATACCATGAGTCTGGACATTCAAATGTTTCGACATGGATTTTTCCCTGCATCATTCAACAAACCGAAGACTGTGTTCACCTTCAGAGTGCTCGACAATTTTTTATTGGACAACCTAGAATGCAGCACCTCCGCGATGAACTATTACAGCAAGCTCCGGTGAATGACCTCCAGCATGTTTCCTCACCTTGTTCCAGTAATTATATATCTCCTTCATCTAAAGGACATTATATTGACAAGGCACTTGGCAAGGACCGATACAGAGAGCTCATGAGAGTCGCTCGACAGTGGAGGCAGTTGAAGACCATGAAATGGCATGGCTTCGGTCATCGTTCCAATGCCCCGAATGCCAGAGATCTTGCATTGTTTTGCCCGACATGTCCTCAGCCTGGGATCAACATATCCTTGTCAGGGAATGAAACACTTGATGAGTGAGTCTAGTTTCATACTTGAGCGACCTAAGTGATGATAAGAACTCCAAGCTGGAAATATACCCGGTCATTTGTGATGGACGGTAATTTCAAAGCCAAACACTTGCATCCCATCAAGCCATTTGATGAAGTATGGCTTGCAGATGGGCTGGGGTTCATGGTGGGAAAGGACAGGTATAAAGTGCATCTTACAGAGGCTGCTGACACTTTGGAAAAATCTAGCTGCAACAATCACCAGGCAGTAAATCAAGCAAATGCGACTCAGCACAAGCTGGAGTCGACGGGTATCGGGGGAGTTGCTTGTGCCCGCCATGGCTGCTTTGTGCCTCATGCAATGGTTGATTTTCAGAAAGGCAAAAGGCAAGCCGAACATGAAGTTCTACATTCACAAGTTGATCATGCATCGTTTGCAGACAAATGAACATGGATTACACCCTTTGCGAGGCTGCCCAGCACAACATGGAAGGCATTACCAGGGCTGTCACCTTTTATGACATCAACTGTCAATACAACAAGCACCTTTGGGTTTGGGTGGATTGAAGCTGATTTCTTGAAATGGTACCGGAATTGACCATCATTCCCGGCATTGGTTTGTGGCACATGCATGGACATCAAGACAGCTGCTATGTCCGATATGCGTCGAATTTCATTGAAGGCATTGGCCGGATAGATGGAGAGATCATGGAGACTCTCTGGGCACGTCTGAACCTAATTTCCCCCGCTGCTCAGGGAATGTCGTCCCCTCATCGACAGGAATGTCTCGATTTTCAGATGAACGATTCCAACTTCTGCAAGATGATCCACATGAAAAGGACCCTTTGCCGTAAATACAAGCAGGCAAAAATTGCATCGCTGAAAGTGAAAAGGCTTTCGACAGACTCGATGAAGCAGCACCCGCCAATTTGAAGACAGAATGGTTGGCCAACAAGATGATCGCTCAATCCAGCAGAATAAATGATCCTGCGGTGATGGATAATCTACACTGCCATGCTGGACAGATTGAAGAGAGGCAGAGGACAGTAGCTCTAGTCACTCAGTTTGAAATGTTGAAGTGCAAGCCGCATATGTGTTTTATGAGTACTGAAAATCGCTTGTAAACATTGCATGATGTTATATGGCAAGTCCTGAAATAAACGGTGCAGATGTGCATCACCATGTCCTGACCACTGACGTCCAGATATCGAGTCCCGATTACCGGGACCCCATTACCGAACTCTGAATATCAAGTTTTGAGTTCTGAATGTTGAGTACCGAGCGTTGAGTACCGAATGCTGACTGCCGAATATCAAACTCCGAGTTCCGGATCTCCATTACCAATTCCCGACTCCCAGAATCTACCTACCGAGGTCTGAATATCGATACCCGAGTGCTGAGACTCGATTGCCAAACTCCGAATATCGAGTGTTGAGTTCCAAATATCGATTACCGAGTTCTGGATATTGAGTCCCGATTACTGAGTTCCGAAATGTCGGGTACCTGAGCATCGAGTACCGAATGTTTACTGCCGAATATTGAACTCCAAGTTCCGGATCTCCATAACCGATTCCCGACTCCCGGAACGTAACTACCCAGGTCCAAGTATCGACACCCTGAGTCCCGAGACCCGATTACCGAGCTCCGAATATCAAGTTCCGAGGTCTGAATATTGAACTCCGAGTTCCAGATTCTCCATTACCGATTCCCAACTCCCAGAAGTTACCTACTGAGGTCCAAATATCAAGACCCGAGTGCCGAGACCCGATTACCTGAACACCAAATATTGAGTGTCAAGTTTCGAATATTGAACTCTGAGTTCTGGATATCGAGTCCCGATGACCGAGTTCCGAATGTTTACTGCCGAATATCGAACTCTGAGTTCCGGATTCTCCATTACCGTTACCGAGCTCCGAATATCAGGTTCCGAGCTCCGAATATCGAACTCCGAGTTCCAGATTCTCCATTACCAATTCCCAACTCCTGACAGTTACCTACCGAGGTCCAAATATCGACACCCGAGTGCTGAGACCCGATTACCAAACTCCGAATATCGAGTGTTGAGTTCCAAATATTGATTACCGAGTTCTGGATATTGAGTTCCGATGACCGAGTTCCAAAATGTTGGGTACCAAGTGTCGAGTACCGAATGTTTACTGCCAAATATCGAACTCCGAGTTCCGGATTCTCCATTACCAATTCCCAACTCCCGGAACATAACTACCGAGGTCCAAGTATCGACACCCGAGTGCCAAGACCCAATTACCGAGCTCCGAATATCGAGTTCCAAGGTCCGAGTGTCGATTACCGAGTTCCGAGGTCCTAGCGTCGAGTGCTGAATGTTGACTGCCTAATATCAAACTTCGAGTTCCGGATCTCCATTACCGATTCCTGACTCCCGGCATTTAACTACCGAGGTCCAAATATCAAGACCCGAGTGCCGAGACCCAGTTACTGAGCTCCTGGCCTTGATGACTGTCAATAGGATCTGAGTCTAAATACAATGATAGCCATCGCCCCAGTACTATTTTCAAATTTGTACAGCAGCATTCATACTTACATTTCTTTGCTTCTCTGTGCCCTTTTGACTTGTAGGTTCCTTTTGCAACAGACCGTTCTTCTTAGCATTGCCTAATGTAAGGTCAATGATATCATCTGTGCTACTCCAACCCAGGGCCGGCCTTTTCTAACTGCGCACCACAACTGAAACCCCACTCCCTCGCACTGAATGTGTTGGTGCTCGAGTGTCATCAAGAGACACGGAAGGCTCTGGACAGTTATTGTATGCATCCGCTATGGATTTCAGACCTCCAGTGTCATCAAGAGACACGGGAGGCTCTGGACAGTTATTGTATGCATCTGCTATGGATTTTGGACCTCAAATGTCATCAAGAGACACGGAAGGCTCTGGACAGTTATTGTATGCATCTGCTATAGATTTTGGACCTCGAGTATCATCAAGAGAGACGGTGCGTACTTGGTAGTCAAAAGCAGGTACTGATGCTGGTAATTACACCTTCTACTTGTTTCATCTTCCACATGGTGGTAGGGTTCGTCAATCCACCCTAGCCCATCTGCATGAGGGAACCCCGGCATAAATATGAACAGAGTCCCTCATATACCATGCCCACCCAACCCTATCCCCCTCCACCTCATGAACCCCATGTCTGACAATCCTTCCGGAAAATCCAATCATACACCTGGGATCGTACCCGAACTCCAGCTGAAGGCTTGGCATGCTCATCCGAGCATTAGAATAATTCCCCACAGTGGTGAGAATATCAAAGCATTCAGGAATTGATAAATGGTCTCGATGATATGGGGTTTGATGATTGGAAATGATGGATAGGGTGTTGAACACGGATGCCCAGTACTCCAGGATCTCGGACATTCTTGGCAGTTCCTTGCTTTCTGCCTGTTCTCCGATGCTTGAAAATGTTTGTAACCCTGCCCAGTACTGCTCCGGATGCATGATCCTGAGCACCGCTGATGCAATGGCTGCTGGCCTTGCAATGGCATTTAGGATTCCCTCAGACAATGGTCCCTTTAATGATGCAGATACCTCTGGGTCCGCTAGATTCTATGGGATTGGTGTGCTCAACTACCGAAATCATCATCCTATCAAATCCTACCTCGTGCCCCTGTTGAAACCATGCCGGAGATAAATTAATGCACCCGGCAGCTAGGCCAACATCTTCCAAGCGGTGTTTGAACCACTCCGGATTGGTTCGCCAATTCCCATCAACCTTCATACTTCTTTCCAGACTCGGAGACAGCAACTTGGTGGCTGCCCAAATTTCCTTCTGTGGTTACCATTGGGTATTTAATATATATTGAGTAACAATCTATATCACACACCTGTGTTTCGGCTGTCAGGGTGTCTGGGAGGTACCATGTGATGATGGTGCTGGACACATCTAGAATGGTGGCGGGTATGTCCACAAACCTTGTCCCCTCATGGCCGGGAGGACATCTCTTAAGCAACTTCTCCTCTTTCTCCTCATTGTGCCCGGTGTTCTTTGGGGAGATCAATTTGCTATATCTTGCAATGTCGATGTTCATCTGAACTGTGATGAAGGAATTTGAATGATCAAATGAATTTTCCGAATCTGCAGGAAGACCCACTCGGATTTTTATATGCCTTTATGAGGCAATCTACCAATTGATCGCAGGCCATCACTAGATCAGTGTCTAGGTTAGGAGAAGGTATCACTGGGTCTCCTCCTGTCTTCTCTGCATTGAATTTCTGTGCAGTATATTCAGATGCCTCGTGAGTGACTGTCAGGGCCCAAGTGTGCCAGAGGCTTATTTGAATTGCAGAAGTGGAAGAACCATTCATGATGAAGTCGATCTTGGGAAATCAGAAGCTGAATGCTGGACGCCCAGAGGTTGATGTTAAAGGGGGTGGAGATAGTCAGGATCAGATAAGGGAGCTGAAATACCAGATCATTGGAAGTGTGCTGGATATCAGATATTCGTTTGTCGACTCCCGGGGCTTGGATCTCGGCACACTTCACTCAAATTTTGGTAGTCGGAACTTGGCATTTGGTGTTCAGTAGGTGGTGAACATGAGGTTCTGATAAGAGAACCTTCCATGATGTTGGCTGTCAAAGATATATTACCACCTGTTGCTCAATGAAATACCCGATCATTGGAAGTGTGCTGAATATCAGATATTCATTTATTGACACCCGGGTCTCGGAACTCAGTACACTTCACTTGAATTTCGGTAGTCGGAACCTTGCTGCTCGTACAGCAATCTATCTGATACCCACCTTCCTTGACACTCGGCCCACCCATCTAAGATAATATATATCTGGGCCCACCCAGCGTATGTGACACCATGTACCCTCGGCCAGCCCACCCATCTAATATAGTATATATCTGGGCCGAGCCCAGTGTATGTAATGACAAGTACCCTCAGGCATACCCGTCTCTCTGATACCCACCTACCTTGGTACACCCATCCACATAATATCCAACTACCTCGGCCCATCCGTCTATAGAATATTCATGTCCATTGGCCCACTCATCTACTCTACATATTCCACACATGGGCCCACCCGCCTCCATCGGAAATAATATCCCTCCTGGCCCATCCGTCAACATCGAGGATATACATCACATCGGCCCATCATCCGCTGGCCCGTCTTATACGGAATATTATGTAGGTCGGGTGACCTGTATAATATGGAAATATGTCACTGTAATATGTGGCATGATGTGGGAATCATGCATGGACATGAATACTAGGTGACCCTCGAAAGACAAAGTCTGTTAGCTTAGTCTGCAGACTAGTCAACCAAAAAAGACCATGTTTCAAATCCTGCCAACCGCATTATTTTGAGACTGTGTTTCAATTCTCACCAAACACATTATTTTTGAGACTAGGTTTCAATTCCTGCCAACTGTATTATTTTTTTACCTACTTTTCTTTAGTGTATCTTTGCTAGTAGTATTTAGCTACATAGTCTTCTGTAGTGTTTCTTTACTTTACTTTTTCATTAGGAAGCTTTGACTCACCTGATACTTCATAAAATTATACCTACAGGGCATGATGTCATTATGATGTCATAAGGCTCCACAGATACTCCTGCAGGTATTCTGTTGAAAGATATTATGTCATCAAGCTCTAGAATATTCTACTCCACAATGACATCATCTATGATATCATTTCATTCTAGAATGTTCTGCTCCACAATGATGTCATAGCTCCCTATTTTATTCTTTTATTAGGGTTTGACCCAATATTTTGATTGGCCCTCCTGATTTTTTGTTGTTTGTGAACCTAGATTACTTTCCCACACTAAATGTATATAAGGAGAGCCAATTCTCTCCCAAAATAATAGATCTCCCATTTGTGAACATCTGTCTGTCAGATATTTTGCTTACAAAGCAAGTGCCTTTGAAGTGAAACAAGTGCAGGGACACTGAATCCCTTGAGATTACATAAATTTCTCACTATAGAGACTTGTGACATTTGAGACCAGCTTCTCAAATTCAGTTTTGTGAGACCAGCTTCTCACCATGTATAACAAATTGACCAACTACGAGTTTTGGTCAATATCTTTGTATTATTGAGACCATGTTTCAACCGAGTAACGTATGTTCAAGAGCACAGTCCAGAGCCTAGACAGGTTTATCCTAGGCTAGTTCATTGTATATTTGAGACCAGCTTCTCACCACGTGTTACAAATTGACCAACTACAAGTTTTGGTCAATATTGTCATATATCTGAGACCACGTCTCTACAGAGAACCCTACTTTTACGAAACCAAGTTACAAGTCTAGAAGCTTATTCCTAGACAAGAGATTTGAGTTTCAATAAAGAAAAGTTAAGCTCCAGCTAGGTTGATCTTCATAAAGATTAGTTCAGCAAGCCTCCCAAGAACTCACACGTTATCTACCACAAAATAGGAAAAGTCGTAGACCGTGTTAATTAAGGGCTGGCAAGAAGTCTTATCCAAGTGTAATTGTGGTGTCATTACATTCTTACACAAATTTATATAAGACCCTCGGTTGTTAAGACAGTGAGTCTGAACTTCTCATCATTCAACTGTCCTCTGAGTTCAAGTTGTGAATTGCATCTGTCTTTGCATGTCCTTCTTATCACTGCATACTAACCACTGTTGATGTCTGACATAAATTCAGAGTTCACTCTTTCGTCTGATTCAGATTCAGAGGATTCAGATTACAGCATCCAACCTGTCACTCCGCCAAGTGATGGGGCTACTCTAGAACATTTTCAGGAGGTATTACTATCGTTTACTTCCTTGTTCTTGTTCTGACTGTTGATGACATCTCACGTCAGTACATCAAGTATCTTCAACTTCAAAAAGGAAGACTAGAGGAGCGCAATGCCACATTAAATGCGACTAACAACATCCTCATGTCAAATCAGCCACAGCAGTCATGCAAATGTTCTCCTGGTCAGGTACCATTGTCTACTGCATTTTTAGTATTATTGGCTACAATTGCAACAACAGCTGCAGCTGACTCTGATCGAGAATCAGAGAAGGTAATCATGGACCTGGGGAAGAAGTACGGGCTTACCACTGAGATGTTTATGCTTGACGATTCAATCTTCAAATTACCATGTCCTGATCTTCCTGCCGACATCCAAGGTGCACGCCGTTATGCAGATAAATCAACAGAGAAGGCTGCCCTTGTGACAGAGCTCCATGGCTGCATTGACCACACACTGCACCCTCACATGTTGACCACTCACTTCATAAACAAGGTTAGTCTTTTCTTTTTATATGTTACATGCTTGAAGTCATCTTGTAGTCAGTTTTGCGCTGGAATGCAAAGAGTGTGTTCTTCATACCACTATGCATTGTGGACCGTGGCTGGCAGTATCTTCAATATGTCCCCCAAATATTTCTCTGCATTGTATGATCACATGTCTAACCAGCAGATCATGGACATGATTAGATGGGTGGCAGGTAAGGGGAAAGACTTCAATGTCCTCAAGGCACCTATCATCTATCGTGATCTGAAGGTCAGTGCGAAGAAGATATTTGGTGATTGGCTCAATAAACTTACCAAAGCATTTACTCATCCTATTCTAACAGTTTATCAAGGTTGTAGTGGGCAACAAGATGTCAATCTATTCAAAGTCAGGACATGGCGGAGGTCCGAGCCCCTACTGTGAGATGTGGCACCTGAAGGCTTGCACACCCAGCTTAATTGCATGTAGCGTAACTTCGGTATGTTTCCGATATTACGGTATTGACCATTAGTAACTGAACAATGTCCCTCAATAGATGATCTTTTTGCTGTCTCCCAATCAACAATTCCCAGGTTCAGGTGTCGGTGCCACCTCATCAATATCTTACTCCACTGTCTTTCAAACTATCAAGCAGTTTTTTGTTGCCCAATGGGCACATCTGCATGTTCAAGCCATTGTGAAAAACATGAACAGCTATGTTTTTGAAAACATTGACAAGACCGCCCATGATGCAGACAATTCAGATGCTCAGGCTATGGGTATAGAGGATTGTACTGATTCACTACAGCGGGTGATGGCCAACTTGGATGATGACAACTCAGATTCAGATGATGACAACGCAGCACAGGCAGCACCACCAGCCAGCATTGGCCCATCTGGCATCTATGATAGTGCACCAGCACTGCCCACTGCACCTCCTGCACCCAGCATTACCGTTTCACCCAGTGTCACCACATCTGCCACTCATATCCCCACATCTCAGTCCATACCTGCTGCCATTTAGAGAAACAGTGGTAGTCATTCTGGACCGATATTTCCTGCACCTCAGACTGCACCTGCTACTGCACCTGCTCCCCGATCCCACCCTGCTGCTATTCAAGTAGCAGTAGCATCTGTGGAAGGTGTGTTTGGTGAGGGTGAAGATACAAAGGTCATGGCGCAGAAAAAGGGGAGGAGAAAGGGCAAGGCAGTTGTGGCTAGCACAGACGTGGCCCCTCGCCGCTCTTCCTGCAATGGTGTTGCATAATACTGATATCAGAATTCCAGGCGTCATGAATGGTTAGTGCAGTCATACTATGTACTTACAGCTAATAGTCCTTTCATCCATTAACAACATACTTTTTTGCTTGAAAACTGTCTGCTGCTAGTCACTGTTTCATTTGATGAGAGCTTGCCTTGCTCACCACTGACATTGTTGCAGACCGGTGGCACACACTCTTACTGGCCATTCGCTAACATCAACTCAATTAGCACAAATACCAGAGGTAAACCATACATTATCTCTCAAGACTTGGAACATTTTATCCATGCCAGACTCACCACCGTCTCTCTCATCATACATCCCCCATCCAGCTTTGATCCAATGTCCTCTCCTATCACCCTCCTACTTCTGTCGCCTGAAATTTCAGGTGGCATTAGAGCTGTTTGAGATTTTTAAATTGTAAGCATTTGAAGGCCTCATTGTCCTCTTCTACCACCCTCCTGCCTCTGCCGCCTGAACTTTCAGGTAGTGTTAGAGCCGTTTGAAGGCCTCTCAGACCCCCCCTCCTGCAAGAAGGGGTGTTGCCACTCATGAGGCTGCTCCTCTCTCAGATTCTCCCCCTGATGGCACAGACAACCTACCACCCTCTCCACCCTCTCCCAGTCCATCCCTCCTATCACCTGGCCCAGGCACTGATACGGACAACAATCATGCTGCTGTTCAGGATCTGAATCACTCTCACTTCATTATTCTCAGTTACCCTCCCTCCCATGTTCACCCTCACCCAAGGATTTAATTCATATTGTCCCACCCGCACCTGCTCGCTGTATAATAATTAATATAATGTTATAATAATAAATATTAATCAATTAAAATAAGTTGCCACATCATCGGAATCTGAATTTTCATGTCAACCTCTGACCATATTAATCACAGCAAGTCTGAATCATCACAGCCTCAACATCTCCTTTATTCTCTAAATTGTTTCATGTTGTCTCTGAATCACCCTTGCACTCTCTAATAATACTCCCCTGATATGGCAAGACTCTTGGACCAGGAGGCCTTCAATGGTCCACCTAACATTTAAGGTACAGCAATTCTAGCATGTGGAGCGATTATTAATTTTACATTGAGTCCTTTGCTCCTAGTGACTCTCTAGGCTTGGTACGTTCCGTTCCCCCCAGCAATCCAAATCACACTCACCGTTCAGCCTTAGACTGCCTGACTGCTATCAATGTTTTACAACTAATCATTCACCAGTTCTCTTGATGATTCAGACCATCGTTCCCGCACCTTTCCATGCACCACCCACCCTGTGACGAATGAGAAAGTGCAGGTGTGTCATGCCTTTGTCCCAGAACCTATGGAAGCTGATGTTACTATCAGTCCAATCAGGATACCTACCTTCCTGCCTTCTTCAACGTCGGGTACAGGGCTTTTGCCTGAAGCAGCTCAAAGCCCACCGTCCAATTTCAAATATTTCCCCTCAATCAGCTCCAGCATTTCCTCATCGACCAGCAGCCTAGCGCACAATTGGTCTGCATGGAGCACACCCTTATGATCGCCGCCTTCATCACATGGAGCACACCCTTATGATCACCGTCTTCATCACATGGATCTTCATCCCTGTATAATGACACACCTATCTTGCGCACATCTAGTGCCTCACTTTCTTTTGGATGCATGGATGTTCAGTCTGAGGAAGAGCTTTGGGGCCCGCTTGATTTAGATGAAATGGACAATGATATGAAGTTTGTGATTGAGTTGAGTCTTGCAGAAGCGCGCAGTCGAGGCAAGGTTTGAAAGTGTGAGTCTTGTAATACGAGTCGCCGAACCATTATTGCTACTGCAGATTCAGAGTAGAATATATACCCAACAATACAATTTATTAGCTGAAACAATCTCAAATTGACCTTTACAACACAGTTTAAAATGCTCACTGCGATGCCAAACATGAACATAACAATGCCACAAAATGGTTGCAATACGCATTTTGACTCAAATTGTGACCACCATTGGAATTAGGGTCATAATGCCATTTTATGATTAAGATCGAAATTGTGACCGAAATGGGAATGTTCGTCGTGATGCACTTATAATGGTCATCAAAATGCTGACTGTTTGATCAAAATCAGATCAGAATCAGGCCAGACCATTAAGGCATTTTAATCAATCAAAATGCCGTAATAAAAGTTCTGACATCACTTTGGGGTCCACTAAACTTCATATGAAACGACTTTTTCGTACATAACAATTTGACCCAGATCTGATACCATCTCCTATATTTCCCGGAAATCTCACGCCATTTCCGATATGCAAAGAACTAACTGTACTACAGTGTACGAAGCACTTTTCTGACCTCTCGGATTAGCCCGAACTCAAAAATGTATCTAGTCCTTGAAATTTGACTGCTTTGTACCGTAGAGTAGCGCAAATGCATTCTTTTGACTTGTAGATTAAGGCTACCTCGTTCGAATATTGAAAATCGAAGGGTTGAAAAAATTTCTGACGAAATTTGAAACATGTTGCAAGAAATGGTATTTATGGGTAACTGAGCAGGTATACAAGCAAGCAGATGGTAAATACAATCTACAGAAGCCCTCTGCTTGCAGTTTCGGCATCCAGTGAGGCCAAAATCTCTGTCATGAGCCCAACACGACGGTGGGAACGGTACTTCTTAACTGCGAAGGCTGCTTGGTGAGCATCGAGTCCTTTCCTGTTCAAACTTCAGCGCTGCCACATGACCACTCGAAAGCATCGATAAACGTACCGGTAGGCATCCATATAACGCCAAGCTTTGCGGAAAAAAACGGCGAATAGTCAAAACATCACACATGTCGAGACATTGCGGAACCAGTGTTTTTGCCGTCGAGAATTTCCCATCAGTGACATTTCGATAGCCTGTACCATGCGGGAATATCAATGAGTCAAAATCACGACAGTAAACCGAGAAAAAACTGACGGTACTTGGCATATCCCCAAAGCATCTCGATGGGGTTCAGTTCACAATGGAACTTCGGAAGAAAAAGGCAAACGTGCCCGCGACTCTCGATGTAATGCTGGATAAGTGGCTTTTCATTGACGAAATCATCTTGAAGTGAGAGTACGCGGTACATGCAGCACCAATTATTGTCTTCCGAGTCTGTTTCTGGCTCATCCTCTGCCTGTAGCTCACCTGTTTCAGGTGCTTCTTGTCCGAGTGCCTCCGCCAATGCGAGTCTCCGTTCTGCATCCTTTTTTGCCTGTGACTTCTGACAACGTTGACACTTCCCAACCACCTTCCCATTGTGCTGTTCCATCAGCACATCCCAAACTGATTGCCGTTCTTGAAGAACGACTTTCATTCCTTTTGGTCTCCCAGCCAACTCAGGGTCAGGATATGTTGCCGAGTATACCATTTGCTGTGGCATTCCACACATGTCAGATTGTCCAGGTTTCGGAGGTGGATTATTGAGTGGGATAGTGGTATCACGTAGGTGGCTTTGCTTACCACCACCTTTCACATTCATGTTGTTCACGTTCAATGCATTTGGAGCAAGACCTTCATGAGCGGAAGAGCAGTCGAAAACAAAGACAGCAACCTTGTTCGGATGCAAGAACTCGAATATGTCGACAGCATGAATCGTTTGGGTCTGAAGCTGAGGAAGATCCCAATTTGCATCATGGTTTTTTCCTGGATAGATGATTTTTCGAGCATCCGTGACCTTGAGCTGTTGGTCAGGTGGAAGAGTAGCTTGTTGCGCGAGTTGTTCTTCTGACAAAGCGAGTCGGCCAGTTGTTTCGCAAATGAAATCAGAAACATGAATTGCACGACCATTCCCCTTCCTTTTCAAAGGCTGTTCATCACCACAAAGCCAAGAGCGACGTCGGTATTCATTCGTATGAAAAATTGACTCATCCTGGGTAACGAGGACATGCTCTTGCTCATCGGGAGTGAGGGATGGTGGATGGGTGCGAGAGTTTCATTGTTGTATTTTGTCATCAATCTGGTATGAGATGTGGTAAGTGACACATATTCGACAGTCAGATAATGCCGACTTACCTCTCATATCCTGCTATTTTCTCAAGGAATATTTTCCGTGCCTCCACGACATCATCACGTTCATGTCCATCATGGTATACACCTTTCTGGACATTCTTGCAAGTGTATCCAAGTTTCTTCAGCCAGTTTTCTGCAGTACGTTCACTGATGTGGCTGTTCGGACCGGTTAAGCCAAGTGTAGGTGCAATAATTTCGTTGACGTGGCGACACATGGCACTTGGAGTGATGGTACCCAGCTTCTGCATTGCAAGATACCTCCGCACATTATGAACAACTGCCTCGTTATCCAACAATGTGTATTGTCCACGGTGATTACTTTGCTTTGACGAAGGAAGACAGTGATGTTGCAGAAGGTAGAGTTCATTCCTGCGAATTTGACGTGCAAATCTTCCTCCCTCTCGTGCTCCAGTGCCCTTCTTTCCCTTACCCATCCGTCGTGCAATTGCAAGACTTGCACTCAAGCATGGAGTTTTACACTTTGGATGATGGCGATACTGCTCTCGGAGTTTGACATATTGTGTCACTGCGGTAAGTTGAGTAATCATCTTCAATGATTTCTTTGTCCGCAGGTTTTTGACTGTCCGAAGGCAGGCATCCGCAATCTTAAATATGTCCATATCCAGCGCAGTTTCGACATCATCATGATCATCCTTCAGCCACTCTTGGGCCATGGACGCCAGCAGACTCTCATGATGTATGTCATTCACGTCTTCTGATCCAAATGTCAGGTCCAAATTTTCCATTTCCAGCTCATCGCCATCGTGAATGGCCTTATGTGTACGTGGAATGAGCCTATTAAAGCAGCGAGATTATTTCATTGCTTACCTCAAGGTATTCATCTGGATCAAATTCTTCATTCCATGGAATTGATATGATACCGTTCAGCTCGTCTTGGAGTAATGACACGCTGTATTCCATTAGGTCAAAACCCATTTCCAGGGAATATTCGAGTGCTGGATCTTGCTGTATAGGCTCCACTTCCTTGGCAACAACTGCTCCTTTTCAGACATGAGAGTCATATCTCTCTAATTAACTTGATGTAAGTCTCAGAAGTCACTTATGTTATCATCCGAACCTTCACAAAAAATGTGTCTATTGTCTTTGCTCCACTGGATGCTCTGTCCCATGAGGACTTCTTCCTCCATTGAGATGTCCGAGAGTTTCCCCGGTAAACAGCTGGCCTATTTACAATTTTCTGCTTCTTTCGCTGACACCAGGCTTGATGGTAAGCATTGCTGACGTTCTATAGATAATAGAAATTCGGAGACATTCACCTGTGGTTCTCCATCAGACCCAGTTAAATTATTGTCCTTGGCTCGAAGATTTGCAGGTAAAAACATGCCATAGAGGCTCTGTAGGGCAACAATGGACCCAGATATATCATCTGCCTCAACCTCGCTCTCCCCACTAAAGCCAGGCTCATACTCTGAGTCTGACCCCTGTTCTGGTTGAGGTGATGGCAAAGAGCTGAATTTACGACAGTCGGCTCGTTGCTTCTTTGCTTGAGCAGCTTTCTTTGTCACAGGAGGCATATGGTAATATGAACAGGGTTTCGGGGAGATGAACAGGGTATATGGAGCATGGGGTAAATTTTTTCCGACGGAAAAATTTGAAACAAAATGGGAAATTTCGAAAAATTGCTTATTTTTGCTTGTTTCCTTGTAGAATTTTCATTGAGCAAAAAAATTCGTACAATTAAGCTCCCTATAGAGACGGCACTCTAGTGCTTCGTACACTGTAGTAAGCATGGTCCGATTTTTTTTTCCTTATGTGTGTCGATCATGACTAAAAATCACTAGTAACTTGCGCGTCAGTCGACGGCCATAGTAGCATTGTGAAGGCAAAAATATGACTCACGGAATCATGGATGCAGTACCACAATTTGCTCTGCCATGCAGGTGAGTCATGTTATCAGGTCCAGAAAAATGCTGATACTCACGCATCTCACCCATGGGCAGTCTTCAGTTGCGTGCTTACTGCAATCAGTGTGATACCAGCAAGCTCTGTAACATTGAGGGTTGAAAGGGCTAGCTGCAACACCAGTAGCTGGCATGGCAGAGATTGACGGTACTAAGGCAGCAATGATTGCGAGGACAGTTTCAGAGGAGAAACGCATTGTTTGCGACTCGTGTGTGGAATCAGGTAATTCTGAAGGGGATTGTAAGACGACAGCTGGCTTTTATAATATTTTCTGTACTTACTGTTGCGCAGATGTGCCTTCGAATGTATACGTTCTCAGCACAATAGACCCCTCAGCCCCATCTAAACACTTCGCCGATCCAGCGTGCTGCTACGTAGACACAGCTCACTGATATTCCAATTGAGATCGGGCCACATCCCACTCAACAAGCACCTGCACCGGATCTCGAAATCCCCCACGCCCATATGCCCAGCATGCAGACAGAAAGAAGAATTAGTCCATCACTTCATCCTGGAATGCCCAGCATACACCCGCCACCGCAACGCATTGAGAGCATCGTTGAAAACCAGAGCCCGCGACCTGAACAGTTTGCTCAAAACAATCAAGAAACTCCTCACATTCATTGTCAAGACCAAGCGCTTCGAAACGCCTTCGTAGATATCAACCCACCTGCTAGCCCCAAAAGAAACACCAAGTAAGCTCACAGGTTGGCCCCACCCTCGCCAAACACCCTCCACCGTCCCCGCCTAGGCCAGGACCATTACTAAAGTACAATATGTAAGACATACGATTCGAATACAGTAGATTACACGCATGTAGTAATGTCCAACATAGTAGGGCACCGCCCAACGGACACAAAACAAGGATCAAAAAAAATGTATACGTTTTGCCATTTGTTGTTGCTGTTGTGGCACAGAGCTGGCATTGCCAATCAGACGGCAGAACCTCCCCGGCAGAATACGACGGAACTCCTGTACATGACAGGTTCAGAATGAGGCCTGGAACTACTTCTGCCACTACATATTGAGAGTGTATGGCCAGTTTCCTCTCGACTTTTATCAGCATCATTACTGACACTACTTCCATTGTATTGCAGTATGTCTACGCAGAACAGGTCTTGCGTTAATTCCTACGAACGAGTGCCGCCCGGAGTTGTCGTCGTACTACTGTGGTTGTGCAGAAAAATCATGCTTCTCACCTGTATCCAGTATTTAATGATGTCATTCTCTTCACATGATATGACAAGACAACGCTTATAAGGTCCGTACTAGTAAGACAAACGTGCTTAGCCATATGGAAATTCTCGTCGTCCGGACAATCTGCAGTATGAATGCGTATAACCGTGCACCGATGCGAGCATGGTTAGTTCCTAGATTCAAACACATGGTAAAAGCATGGATCATGAAGAGCTCATCCTCGTCAAGGGCGGGATAAGCTTTACTGTAAAGCATCATTCCACCTACCCATATCGTGAGTGATAGACGTCCCAAGGGCCTCCAAGGGCTTTCTTCACTCAGGTTATACTTGATATCAACGTGCACAAACCCCGCGGCTCCACGTGAGGAAGGAACCTTATCGGCACTGAGGAATCAGGATCTCAGCTTGTGCGATCTTGAGCGCTTGAGCAACGATCAGCGTGAGAGAACAGAGACTAAAACCGGAGAAGCAAATGTTTGTCACAGGTACGAAGAAATGAAAATGCAAAGAGAGTGATCACCTGCAAATCCGACAACGACCTCCCATCTGACTAGACTGTGCATCGAAAAAAACGTCCACTCGATCGCAGCATTCATATAGCGCAAGTGAAACTAAGGTGAGTAGGCGATACCATTTGTACAGCTTCTGAAGGTAGGAGCTGATATTGTCCTCGCGCATCATATAAAGTATCTGAGCAGAAATCATGTCTTAACCTGAAATAAAAAGAACATCGATGATAGCTGCCTGGCCAAAGGATAGAAGGACATACTGATGTCATTTGCAATATCTTGCAGGTGCCTGGTGGACTGCGGATAATCAGCTGTTCGCTTGATGGCTCAATTCGAATCTGGGACTTGGAGAGTGGAATGCAGGTCGGCGAGGCCTACAAGGACGAAGCGGGTTGGGTAGTGTTCGACTGGATGGTAAGAAAGTAGCATGTGCGAGTGAGGATGGTGGAGTGAGATTGTGGGACATGTTCCATGGTCTGAATGGACATCATCCAGTACATTGCGGAGCTTATGTCATATATGAGTGCATCAGCCCATGCAGTATTATATCGCACAGCATGAGTTAGATGAGTACCTGCTGTCGATTGACATGCCTTGAACTCGAGCATGTCGAAAGTTTTGGTATACCTCATTCGCATTCTATCTAGACCTTCGGGCGCGTCCTGACCTTTACGGCTTTATAAACAAATCGTTAAGTGACGCTCCGGTAACGGTTAGACGAATGGATCACAGGGCATGAGAGGCCAGCATTCGAGTGGTATTGTTAAATGAAGCCGAGTATTAAGGTGTCAACAAAGAAAGGGAAACCAATACTCACTGAGTGCTGAGCGCTGAGTACGTAATGGTGTCGGTCGGCCGAGTCGGGGATTGGCGCACGCGCCGCTACAATATAATAGTACTTGCTCAGTACCACCATCCACATCTCAGAGTTTGTTTTTTGCAACCCTCCTTGAATAGTAATATCGATCCGTGCGTCTAGTGGAGATGAATGACAGGCAAGCCTATTTTCCGTTTACTCCAGCTGTATTGTTGAGTCTAAAGTCTTTCCCACTCATAGTGCTCCCAAGTGCAATCCTTCTCATCAATCTTTGCGACATGGAAAAGCAGCAGTTCTCAGACCTTGAAAAGGTCGACGCACTGATTCCAGAATCGGAAGAAGAAGAGTCGCTCTCGAACTGCTTATCATCGTCCTTAACTGGACTCTGTTCTCAGTGAGTTCATATGCATCTGCAGTATTGTTCCATCCTCTGATGACGCATGATTTTATCTATCAACTCCAGGCAGTGATAACGGGTTTAGTCTGGTTCAATGCGTCACCACTGGATCCCCCTCAGGCTGTTAACGTGGATGTCCCTGGGCACGAATCTCACACGCCTTCGCTGCGTTATACGCTCTCACACGGACTTAATCCTCATATCTGTGGGCAAGATCCTCATGCGCCAGCACACGCTCACCCTGAGGCACCCGCCTTTTGGCCCTCGTTGCCTCCCCAAGCACAAGGTTGAACGTCTACGGGCAATACCGGCATCCATGCCCGCGTGGTTCATGAAGCTCTTAAACTCACTGCAGTTTATCTTTCCACTCATTCAGTTCGTGGTCACCATGGTACTACTTGTCATCGTCTGGTTCTTTTAGTATCCTACCCTTTCCAGGTCTCTTGCCGGTTGTTCTTCCGCTATCTCAATCTGAGAACGATCATTTCCATCTTCTGGCTTTTTGAAATGTATGTTTACCAACGTTGTTCTTCACTTCGAGATTAAATGAAGCTGGGTCTCGAGTGATGGTCTTCTCCGTTCAATTCCCTTTCACGACGATCTGTCAGTCATGATGCGGTCATATTTTGTTTCCTTTCATTGTAGCAAGTATATGTTTGAACTTTGAATTATGAATTACGATAAAATCAAATCAAATACTATGACTTCGTTTCGAACTTCGGATAGATAGGCTTCCATGATTGTAGGGGAATATCCAAGAGCAGCATCGCAAATATAAGCCCAGCGTTAAATGAGATCTCCATAATGATTTGTGTGCGCTGGTGATAAGTACCAACGAAGCTTTTACACTTTACTTTTCACCAACAAGTCTGCGTCAATCTCTTCCTTAGAAATTGGTCATCATGAAACGGAACCCTCTACTCAAGATCTCCAGCACCTAACCAAACGATGAATAATACTGACATAATTAAAATACTCCTAGACTTGGTGCTAAAACGTTGAAGGCAATTATATGTGAAGTACTGACACGATCAACCTAACAAGCGATCGAACCTAAATGTCCTTGATCTGTTCCTCAAGCCACTTCCATAGCTCCGAAGCCTGCTGTGGATCCTGCCCCTCTGGGTGTGTGTACCCAACGCGCGCCCATGGAACAAGGTACTATCCATGATATATATAAGTTCGAGTTCTCGGTCATGAGAGAAAGTGCTAACCTTTCCGTTAAGATGCGCGCCTTCTGCAGTGGTTCCAGCGTATAACTGCGTGAGAGCGCCATACGACACATCATGGAAGACCAAATTCTAATATCGAACAAATTAGTATATAAAAGGTTGAATGATACGTGATAACGCACGCCTATGATTTTGGAAAAGGAGTCGAAATTACGGCTAAGCTCCGTCTTGATACCACCAGGGTTGAGTGCTGTCGAGACTATACCCTGGTCGCCATATCGTCTAGCTAACTCAGCTGCAAACAACACGTTGCCCTTTTCACATAGGGGTTTTAGTCAAGGAGTTGATACGATGAATGGAAACAAGATATACCATTTTGCTTTCGCCATAGAGACCCATAGCACCCCTCTTTTTCCTCGCGGGACCATCCTTGAACGTGTTATAGTCCAGACTACCGAACCAGTGGGCGTTGGAAGCCGTGTTCACAATGCGTGCAGTTCCGTCAGGCGACTGCGCGGCACCAGCTAGAAGTGCAGGCATCACAAGTTTCGTGAAGTAGAAGTGGCCGAGGACGTTCGTGCCAATTTGCAGGTCATAACCGTCGTCCGTCAACATCTCCATAGGAGGAGTCATTACCCCACTGAGCGACATGTCAACAGACGATGAGATGGCAAGTTAAACAACACTCACGCGTTGTTGAATAGCACATGCAGTACGGGTTCTCTCCTAAAGAAAAACTATCAGCTATCTTGTTGCTAGACAAATGCAATGCAAGCGTACCGCAAAAACTCTTCTCCAGAAGCCTTGATAGACTTCAAGTTTGCCAAGTTGAGTTGCAAGAAACACGCTTCTTTTCCGGTGCTCTTCTGAAGGTCGCGAATAGCAGCTCGACCCTTGGCCTCGTCGCGACACGCAATGTAAACCTTGGCGTTTTTTGTGAGGAGAACCTAAGAACAAAAACGTCAGCACGTCATAGGCAAACAAGTCGATGGCAGACAGACTCTAGCGGTCTCTTTTCCTATCCCTGTATTCGCGCCGGTGACGAGGACAACCTTTCCGGACATGTCTGGGACATCAGACGCGTGAAACTTCGCTGACGGAGGAAAAGTCTCGCGAACGTACACCGACCAGATGTGACCCATGATTAATAAAGGATTTTTGGAGAGTGACTGGCTGTAGAATTCAACGGGGGTGAAACTCTGACAATGGAGACTGTAGTAAACGCGACTCCTTTTATACCGTACGCGTATGGAGGGTAGCCGAGACTTACGGTACGCGCAATGAATTGACTCCTATCATTCCGTAGATTACATAATCACTCGTCACGCTCGTTGGCTAGGGGCCACGAATGCCGAACCACCCAAGTCGTCGACAGTAGCGATATCGAATTGAAAATCCAAAACCGCAAAACCAAGGCCTTAGGCCTCAGCACTTTCCGAACTACGAAAAAATTTAAAGACATATGATAGCCTGCCAAAGGTATAGGCCGGTCAGCCGGGAATCGGGATTTGATGACGACCAATCACGGCGTCGGCAGGGTCGACGCAAACGACTCATGTACTTACGTGTTATTAATTTACATAATGAACGCGCCCGAATTCTATTAATGAAATACTAGAAGGCCGCAGCCTTAGCAGCCTCAATGCTTCCTTGTGATGACTCGACGAGGAGGTCATGCTCATGCGGCTTAGTGTTGTCGGCAGAGCTTGAAAAGGTGCCAGAGGGTGAGATAGCCCGCAAGTCAATGCAAATCCACCTCCAAGTTTGGAAGGCTCTCTTTCCCCCAAGGTTTAAGTTGTCCAAGATTGGTCGAAATTTTTTCCACGACATCACTGATTCCACGCAATGCCCTAACTGTCCACCTTGAGAATGCGAAGCGGCACCGCAGAGTTTGGTGCACTCGAGAAGCAAAATGTGCTTGAGAAGTTTATTGATCTTGATCTTGATATCAACGGAGTCGAGATACTGAAAGGTAATGTCTATAAATTCAAGGAGCTAGAACGAGTTGAGGCTGGTATGGTGCCGAAGTTGATCGACGAGGAGCTCTCGGTAATTGATCAGGCGAGGGGGGTGGTTGGGATGTCATATGATTACTGTGACAGATAATTTCCTCTCCTGAGTGTCGTCCCATGGTTTTACCATGATCTGCCAGGTCTGCCCACAACACTACCCTCGTGACAGAGAGGCACGCGTGTCGCATAGACACTCCTCAAACATCAACAAGCAGCAGCTCGCCAACCTACTATTCCCAAACCCAATCATATCTCATCGTTACGATGGTAGCCGACTACACCAGGAGAGACCATCACTTGAACTCCCATACTCTTCCTTCTCGAATGACGTTTTCGCAAGACAAACGTCTATCATGCCTGCTCGCCGCAGGTTGGCCTCTGTCGGATGCTGCACATCTTCCAGAACTTCACTGATAGATGCCGAACGATGACCCAACCACAAGAGTTGCAGGACGCCTGTGTCTGGGATAGCAGCTTCACTGTCATGACATGCATCGAATGCTCTTGTCATGTGTAACGCCAGTCCCAACATGATCACCGATGCGGACGCCGCGAAAGCCAACTAGGATCGTTTTCGATGAATGGTCATCGCATATATACCGTCACGAACTCACAGGAAGAAGGTTGATCTACGGTGTTTTATCAGTCAATTAGAAACAGCATCTGTGCAGCTCACTTACATTGAGGCGTAGGGCAATCAACTCCTCGTTGACATAGGCCGTCCCATCGCCAGGGTCAATACCTCCATTGGCTGTGCCCATTTGTCCCGCTAATTATAATGAGTGAGAACAGGACAATGCTTGAACCGTATCCCTTACCTAACCAGATAAGTTGTGCAGCTGCTTTTGCGACCGCAGATTCTAGTTCATCCGGTCTCAAAGTGAAATTTGAAATCGGAACAGCACCGTCGTCTCGGAATCCTAAATATTCCTCGGTGAGATTCAAGCCTACCAGCGACATGATATACCTAGAAATCAAACCGTACGTGAGACACGCGGCAGTGCAATCAAGGAAAGATTTTGGCCTACTCGTCCGCAACAGACAGTTCGGTGATTTGTGCAGGTGTACCATCAAATACGATCCCGCTACTGCTGTCTGGGGTAGCCAAAGCACTGCCGATCTAAGATCGACAGAATATCAATATCATTGAGTTTTGATAACCCTTCGAAATAAACACTATATAACGCACTTGTGTTTGCCAGCTAGTATTCGACCACGCGAATTCATACATATCCCATTCAGTAGATGGCTGCGATATGGGCGTAGAACTCAGTAAACTGTTTGTTTGCATATCGACCACCCCATCTGTAGTGTTGGCTGCTAGCGAGCAATACACGAAATAGACCTGGATGACGTATGGAGTAGCGATATCAGGGATAGCTGCAGAACGTATTATTATCGTAACTGTATTACAAATAATTAAACGTACCCCAAGTCATGTTTACAGCGATCTCATCCTGTACTGAAGGGTCGATGCCCAATGATGTGGAGACCATAAGATAGACACCACCGAGCTAGAGTCAGACGGTTACTCAGCTTCTAGAAGGCACGAACTAGAGAACATTTACCTCTGAGGAGCCACCGTAAGCATCTTCATATTCCATCCATGGAATTATATGTATCTGGTCTGACCCTGTAGACATTCTCAGCATGATAAAACATCGCCGCAATCACAACTACCGACAGAGAGTGCTCGCATTAAGCATGTGAGTAGCAACTGGCCCAAACGGAACGATGGCCGTGCTGGTATTTGCAGAGTATGTCACATTTGGAATCAATCCGCAACTTGAGGTTACTGTCGTCGCATTCACGGTCGCATTTCCTGCTATAGTGTTTGTTTTGAGGGTATCGTAGAGTGTGGTGTCTGATAATCCTGCAGACACCAGTCCGTTCAAATGATTGACGATCGGTAGGGACGGAGTAATGAATCCCAGGTTCACAAAAGAGTCATAGGATGAATCGTTTAGCCACCCTAGTGTTGTTGGTACGGAAGTCGTCATGGAGGCGTTGAAAGTTTGAAATTGTAGGAGAGTGGAAGAGGTGACATGCAGTACGGTTATGCTCGCAAGGTAAGCTGCCACAGCAGAAGTCGTCCACCACGAGGCGGGGATGTCAGTTTGTCGCCAGACGCTACTGAGTGCTGAGCCAAGGCCCGTCCAGGCGCCAGAGACATCGTGAACGGCAGTTAGTTTCACATGGCGTACAAGTGTTGTCGAAATCGCAAGCCGTTGTGTAAGAAAGAGCAGAACAGCTGTGTATATCTAAATAGTCACATCATTGGTGTTAGTTAGGACGAAAGTGAACACTGGATAGATACGTACAGTATAAAACGCTTGCAGTGAAGCACTAAGCACGACAGGCCAGAAATCATTGTTGGTTTGTGTGAAAGAGAAAGTTACATGGTGTTCCCAGTGATTGACATAAAAGAAAAAGAGGACGATGTGGATCATGACCAGCATGCCATGCAGGACGTAACATGCGCCTCCAGCAAACAATCCATTGCGCAAGTTTTTTGAAGCATCCTTCGACCGGGCCTTGAAGTTCCAGTCCAATGGAGGGGGGAATGGAGTTGACGGCACGCAACAACAAGCATCGAATCGACACGATAGACAGGTCTTTGACATACTAGGGACCAGCGACGCAGGTGAACGCAAGTGTCGAACAGGTATCAAGGTAGACCTGGTCGTTGATCGACTACGGTCGCCAGCGGCCCTCAGATCTTGATAGAAGGAAGTCGGATATTCCTTGAAGTTCCTTCTTTATATACGAAGACAGACGCATGACTGCAGATATCAACGTTTCAGGCTTTCGCATAAGGCCCGACCTATGTCGTAAAGTCGCTAGCGGTCCATCAAAATGCTGACGCATAATGAAGCCGAGGACGCATTAATGGATTAAAGTCGCCATTGTTTTTTTTTTCATCTTGATACCGTATTGTTCTACTGCCTACAAGGTCGCATAGGCACCCCTACACGATGCACTATCAGCCTGCATGTATATCCGAGATCTCGTATGCAATCTAGCTAGTCCTGCCTTTCTATCAATTGATTAACAATAACATGCATCAATGATCTATTGTCCAGGTGCCAGGCCCATCAGAATTTCCCGGCACCGTGGGGTATACCAATCTCGATATCGACAGTAGGTCGAAAAATGAACAGAAGCTGGAAGTGTGGCGGTCCATAATCCCAGGGACTCGAGAGACACTAAGCTACGTACAAGTCAAGATGCAGTCGGACCCACCATTACTACTAGATCTCGGGCTGGTTAGGATAGGGACAAGAAGACAGAGGACTCGAACTCAGTTATGTAACAGGCTGAAACGCGACGAGTAGCTGAGAAGAGGCGATGAACATCCTAACTACCGTGACTATCACATAAACAATAACCTCCGCCAGATGGGGCATAGAATTCTCAGTCTGAGTCTTGTATGCAAGTCTAGCGTCCAGATCATAGCGCATGTTAGTATCTGAGTCGCTGGCAACGAACGTATGAGGGAATTTGAGGGACAGTGCGACTCCCTGCAGACGACAGGAAGATTTGAACTAGTGATACACGAATAGTGAGCCTAGCAAAGAACCGCGAGAAAGAACAAAATGTCTCCGACACTGGTCAAGAACCAGTAACACATAGACCAAGAGAAAAAATCCAATTGAGTCTCGACCGCTAATGAATGATGTAGGTGGGTAAAGCAAAAAGGCTCTAGCGAGTGGTCGGAATGATCTTCTCAAACTCCGCCATACTTGGTGATTGAAAGAGGATACCCGGCAAAAACAGTCCAAAAGAATATACGTGTCTGCGGCGACTGCGCGACCATAGGAGAGGGCTCATACCAGCACACGCGCAGGCCTGCAGACAAGAGGACGAGCCGTGTTTACGACTCGAGGTTCCGCAAACTTACATTAAACCCAAATGATATGGACCTCCGCACCAGAGCACGCAAAACATCATGTAGTATGAACATCAGTCCTCCACCACTCTATTCTCAAACCCAAATCAAATCATCATCATGATTCACGACGATGGTCGACCATCACGAGGGAGACTATCGCTGGCAATCGAATGTTAAACGTTAAACTCCCAAACTCTTCGTCATTGGATATTTTTTTCGCAAGACAAACATATATCTGTCTGCTCGCCCCAATTGGCCTCTGTCGGATGCCGCACATCTTTCAGAACTTCGTTGATAGACGCTGAACGCTGACCGCAACTACAAGAGTTGCGGTACACTGATAATGATCCACGCCAAAGTTGGCACGCATATAAGAGAGGGCAGCTTCCGTAGCGTGTTTCCACCTCGTCAGGAGGACATGTCGACTCGTTTCTGCTATCAAGGTTTGTACCAGTCTTACTGATTGCTTCAATCAATGGCTCGGACTCAGGGAGACGGTCTCCACGTTGCCCACTCTTACGGATCTTTGTGACCCAACACAGTTATTCCGTCACTTCCGAATGATTAAAATCACTTTCACATCTGACTATCAGTCCTCGTGTATCCCTCATGTGATATACAGCTGCGTATACCCTTTGCCCACTGAATCTAGATCATCTAGATGCTGACTTCAACTCGGGCAACCAAGTTCACACACTTCAACGAGTTTAAGGCTCCTCCAACTTCTTCGAGTCTCCATCATTTTTACCTTCTCCCATGGATCCTTCAGAGATAAGAAAGAAAATCCGTCGCTTTCGAGTCCTCATCCTAGGAAGAGCGAATGCAGGAAAAACCAGCATCCTACGGAGAGTTTGTAACACACAGGAGAACCCAAAAATATATAACAGCGCCGGAAGAAAGGTGGGCATCATGATACTAGTAGAAGAATAGTGGTGATGACTTAGCGATGGACATCAGATCGATGCCGCAGTTTTGATGACTTCCACAGAGGTGGCCCGTACTTTCAATAGATGGTAACATGAACTGACACGCTGTCAGCGCGGATTGCATGATATTGAGAATGAGATGGTGTTTCGAAGTAACCCAGGATTTGTCTTTCATGATTCATGTGGATTTGAAGCAGGCGGGGAATCAGAATTTGAGCAGGTGAAAGCATTTATCAAGGCACGTTCAAGGGAAACCAGAATAAGCAAACAACTTCATACAATCTGGTAATCGCAACTGATCAATCACAAAATGCGTTATCTGACGGTTTTAACATAGGTACTGCATCCCGATGGACGAGGCAAGCAGGGCGTTCACAAAAGGTGAAATCAGGTTTTTCTCTGAGTGCGACACCGGAAGCAGTAAGTTTTCATATCCGACCGTCTTTGGAGTTCAACTGATGCGCAGAATCACCATCCTCAGTTCCGGTGATAGTGCTGTTCACAAAATTCGACGCCCTCTATGATATCGCATATGCACAGCTGAAATCGAACGGAAAATCAATGGAGGAGGCTGAAGAACTGGCGCCGAAGCACGCAGAAGAGTCGTTTGCGATTGGGTCACAACTGAAGTTTCTATACCACTCCAACAAGATTCGACACCGTCCAAAATGTCACATATGCCTCCCTGGTAAGTAGTTGATCCTCGACTCATGAATCTCATACATTTCAACTTTGATACGTTAGATATGGACAAGGAAGATGCCGATTGCGGGCCATTGATCGAACTTACTGCTGAAACTCTAGATGACGAAGTGTTGAAGCAATTATTCGTGTCGACCCAGAAGACGAACTTGGAGATTTGCATGGAATATGCAGTTGAGATGTAACTACTCATGCTCTCATTTACCCACTGCGAGCGTTAACAACTGATATTGTCCAGAGCACTCATGAAACGTTTGGGCTGTACTGAGATAACGTCTGAAGGTCACGAGCAGATGATAATGGCATTGGGCGCCTGGTTTCCACATATCTATGTAAGATTATGGTAAAGTTCGAAGGTCGCTCTCATTTACCTTGGACGTTTACTTGCAGGCAGTACGTCTGTTGATCTTCGTTTGAGCTCGAGCCACTCTGATCGAAGTCGTCGCCCACTGTTCGCAGTGGGTGAGTGTGTCGATCCTCGTACGAGCTCGAGCCATGCTGATCCAAGTCGTTTCCCACTGTTCGCAGCTTGTGAGTGTCTCGATCCTTCTTCGAGCTCGAGTCATACTGATCCAAGTCGTTGCCCGCTGTACGCAGCGTGTGAGTGTGTCGATTCACCTTCGCGCTCGAGCCATGCTGATCCAAATCGTTGCCCACTATTCGCAGCTCGTGAGTCTCTCTATCCTCCTTCGAGCTCGAGCCATGCTGATTCAAGTCATTGCCCACTATTCGCAGTATGTGAGTGTGTCGATCACCTTTTGGGCTCGAGCCATGCTGATCCAAGTCGTTTCACGTCGTTCGCAGGAAGTGAGTGTGTCGATCCTCCTTCGAGCTCGAGCCATGCTAATCCAAGCCATCCACTGTTCGCAGGAAGTGAGTCTGCTGATCCTCCTTTGAGCTTGAGCTATGTTGATCCAAGTCGTTGTCCACTGTTCGCAGGAAGTGAGTCTGTTGTTCCTCCTTCGAGCTCGAGCCATGCTGATCTGAGTTGTTTCCCACTGTTCGCAGCTTGTGAGTGTGTCAATCATCCTTCACGCTCGAATCATGCTGATCCAAGTCGTTGCCCATTATTCGCAGGATGTAAGTGGATCGATCCTTTACGCTCGAGCCATGCTGATCCAGGTCGTTTCCCACTATTCGCAGCGTGTGAGTGCATTGACCCTCCTTCGAGCTCGAGCCATGCTGATCCAAGTTGTTGCCCACTGTTCGTAGCGTGTGAGTGTATTCATCTTCCTTCAAGCTCGAGCCTTTTTTGATCAGGCTGTTGCTCATTCGTTAATAGGCCGTGAGTGCATCCATTTTTTGTCGAGTCTCAGCATTCCTGACAAAATAATCGATAATTTATTGGCAGGAGGCAAGTAGATTGATTCTCTACCGACCTTAAGCCACTGACTGCATAAATTGTTGATTCGTTGACAGCTTGTGAGTGAGACCATTTTATGTCAACCTCCTGTCTTCTAAGTTCTCACCGATGCAATCACTGAACTGTTGTCAGGGTGTGAGTGTATTAATTGTCCGTCGCTCTCGCGCCATACTGACCGTGAACATTACTGCTCTGTTAACAGATTGTGAGTTGGTGATGCACCATCGAGCTCGAACCATACTGACTGAAGACGTCACTCATCCGTTTACAGGATGTAAGCACATCGATCCGTATTCGAATTAGTCCATCACTGACCAATCAAATTGCCGACTCCCGTTGACAGAATGTGAGTTTTTTCATCTGCCATCGAGTTCTAGCGCTGCTCACCGACGACATGCCTGATTCGTTGACAGTCGGCGAGTCTCTTCACCCCTAATCGAGTTTTAGCCTTGCTCACATATGACATCGCTCATCCGCTGACAGAAAGTCAGTGTGCTGATCCTCTGTTGAGCTCGAGCTTTGCTTACGACTGAAATCGCACGTCCCTTAACAGACCGTGAGTGTTTCAATTTGAGTCTTACTCGTGAACGACATCGCTGATCCATCAATAGGAAGTTTGTTTCTTCATCCTTCTTTGACTTCGGGCCATGCTGACCGAATATGTTACACATTGGTAGAATGTAAGTGCATCGATCCTCAGCAGAGGTGGATGATCTTCAATTTTCCATCATGATTTGACCAGCTTCGTGGGAGTCATCTAACGGAGATGCGGACGAGGATACTACTCTCTGTGGTATGTCCCATTGGTCGCAGATTGTACACATTTCTCATGTTACAAATGTGCC
This sequence comes from Suillus bovinus, assembly GCF_016758785.1. Classification (NCBI taxonomy): domain Eukaryota; kingdom Fungi; phylum Basidiomycota; class Agaricomycetes; order Boletales; family Suillaceae; genus Suillus; species Suillus bovinus. The sequence continues at coordinate 191,805 of NW_024542116.1, read as the reverse complement.
AGGCCTCTGGTTCATCACCACTGGAGAACACTGTTCAGCTCGGTTCTGGTGAATTTCAAGGCTACGTTGAGATGAACTTGCTTATTGTCGATCATCTAGCCGCTGTCATTATCTTCGAACACTCTTTCTACATTCACGACAAGCGGCGCTATCTTCAGGAGCAGCAGAAGTCTGATCCCTCTTTTTATGTCGCTCTCGAACAGTACATGGCATCTCCACATGCAGACGCTGTCAGGGAAGGTGTGAGCGCTGCCGTCCAGGTATATGAAAACCGCATGAGGAATGCAGGGAACTCTGCTTGGATGGCGAAGTTACCGCTCGAACGCTTCCAGAGGAAGACAAATCAGGCCAAGGCAGAGTTAATCAAGAATATTCTTGATATCACTTCAAATCATCGCCTGCGTATGTTTCACCGTCATGTCGCAACAATCACACTGATCTGTCTGTCTTCAGCGAGACCTTAATGGGCAATGTAACACAACCTTGTGGTTCGGAGTGGAGCTGAGGTATCTTGGCTGTGAATATTGAATGGTCGGAGATAGATTCAGGATGCGGGATTGCACGAAATGGTTGCATGATCACGCAACATGACGCTTTGTCTGGTATAGCCTAGTGTAAACGTGTTTGGAGAATGGGTCGCAGATCAAGCCGCGTATGATTATTCCTTTGATATTTCATTCATGCTAGAGATACATATATATAAGTAGCTACATCAGCCGATGACTATCTTTCTTTTCTTCCCTCTCTGGACCCCCTCAACGTTTGATGGGTGAAAATTCTTCTGAAGCCGGCAGCGACACAACTGGCTCATGCATCAGAGTCATCGCTGGAGATCGAATATTGAGTTCCCCAGATTTTACATTCGTGGCAATCGCGAACTCAACAAACAATTCTGCTGTGCAGGAAGGACAAATTCTACTTTTCACATTGGCCTATCACTGTATGCGCACGTGAAAGGGGGCATCAGCGTCATCAAAATGTGTGAACGAAAAAGGGAGTGTACGATGAGCAGCAATAAACTACCCCCCCATGTCTTCCTTCGAAGCTTCCTCTAACAAAGGGAATCTGAGGGCCCTACTAGTTAGACCCACATGTGAAAATCTTGAAGTTTGGACCAATTAGACTTGTAAAGAAAAATCGAACTCAATGAACGAAGGAAGACAGTCAGGCAATCCGGCGCTATACACACCATAGTCGTTTTTCAGAGAGCATCTAAATTGAGAAACGACACCAAAAACAAAACATCCATAATACAAACCTCCCGCACCAGAGCAGTATGAACAACGTAAAGACAAGACATAGTATAAATAAGCAGCAGTCCACCACCCCTTTATTCTCAAACCTAAATCACATCTCATCATCACGACCGTGGTCGACCCCAGAAGAGAAACTATCGCTGGCAATTGAACTCCCAAACTCTTCCTCGTTAGATATTTTTTTTGCAAAACAAACATCTATCATGCCTGCTCGCCGCAAATTGGCTTCTGTCGGATGCTCCACATCTTCCAGAATGTCGTTGATAGACGCTGAACGATGACCCAACCACAAGAGTTGAAGTACACCTATGTCTGGGATAGTAGCCTGAGCGTTGTGTGATGCATCGGATGCCCAGGTCATATGGAGCGCCAGTCCCAACATGATCACCGATGCAGAAGTCGCAAAAGCCAACTAGAACCATGTTCGACAGATAGTTAAATATTCCCCCCTCCATCGACCAAGCAGTAGCTAGAGCGTCCATTCGCGCCAAACAAATCCTGCTCGACCCAACATCAGGACACTCCCTCTTCCCCGCAGACACCACCAATGCCTTTATCGCCAAACGACTTTCCGACATCCTCCTTGACATTCGCAGCGAGGGAACTCCCACAGGAACAGTCCGTGCAGTTCAGCGTCTTCGCAATGGAGGCCTGATAGTGGAACTCGACAATGAGAACTTGGCGGGCTGGCTTAAGGGCCCTACAGGCCGTATACTGCTCGAATCCCACTTAGACTCGACAGCATGCATTCGGGACAGGACCTTCTCCATCGTGATACAATTTCTGCTGATCACTTACGAGATCGAACGTGACGACTTCCCTCGTCACATTGAAGCTGAGAACCATCTCCCTCCCAACTCGATAGCATCCATCCGATGGATTAAGCCTCCCCAGCGTCGCACAAGAGAGCAACGCACTGCCTTCGCACTCCTTCAGGTCAAGGATGTTGAAACTGCTAACAACATCCTCAAGGAGGGCATCTGTATTGATGCCCATCATTATGCCGTCAACAAGGACCATAAGGAACCCCTCCGTTGCGCCACATGCCAAAAGTTCGGACACATGGCTCGCAACTGCTCCTCCCCCCACGATATCTGCGGCACCTGCAGCGGCCGTCATAGGACCGCACAATGCAACGCGTTCCGAACTGAATGCTGCGTGAGTTGCAAGAGCCAAAGTCACACCAGTTGGAGTCGCAAATGTCCGGAGTTCATCTGTCGCTGCAAAACTCTGGATGAACAATATCCAGAGAACAAACTCCCCTTCTTCCCTACCAGCTCCTCCTGGCTCCCGTCCACTACCCCTCCTAGGCCATCAAACACACCACCCTCTCGCTCTGTATCCCCCCGCAATGCGAAATCCAGCTCACCACCACCCGCAGATGATACAATCCAGCCCTTGCCCAACCTGCAAACCACTCTCCCCTTCAAACGCGTCAACCCTCCACAAACGCCTGAGCCTGCCTCGTCCTCCTCAATTATCTCGACCTCTCCGGTTACTCCAACTCCCATCACCACTCTGACACCATCAACCCCCTCAACGTCTTCGCCTCCTTCCGCCATCGCCTCCACATCACCATCCACCCCATCATCGGCATCGTTGACATCCCCCTCTCCCTCTTCGACGTCTACCTATGCGACTCCTACCGCCAGCCCCAACTCTCCCCTCCTTGATGTCTGAACAACCTATCCCCACCCCGAATTGTCTTAATATATGGCAGCAGAACCTGAACGCGTCACTAGCGGCTCAGGAATCACTAATGAACAGCCGGGATATCACTAACTATGACCTTTTAATTATTCAGGAACCATATATCAATTATCTTCGCAACACCCGCGCCAGCCACCGCTGGCATGTACTATACCCCACTAACCATCTCACACACCCGCAGGAAAAATCACGTGCAATCACCTTTGTCAACACATCGCTCGACACGAACACATGGCGGCAGATCCTGTTCCCATCATCTGATGTGGTAATTGTGCAAATGACTGGGGAATTCGGTGTATGCACCATTTTGAACATTTACAACAACTGTACCCACCAAAACACCCTAATCGCCCTGGAGGCCTTTCTTGGCCAGAATATTGCCCTACTCCGACCAAATGCTCTGGCTTGGCGATTTCAATCGCCACCACCCCATGTGGGAAGATATTCGTAATCGCCATCTATTTAATTATCATTTCTCTCAACCCCTTATTGACCTGATCGCTGATTATGGTATGCTACAGTTACTTCCGTGCGGCATCCCCACCCTCCAAGCCAATGCCACTGGCAATTGGACTCGCCCTGACAACGTCCTCGGCACTGAAGGCACTCTCGATGCCGTCATCACCTGCAATACCGAGCCAGCAAAACGGGGCCCTAAAATGGATCACCTCCCTATTTTATTAACACTCGAACTTGCAGTCGCTCGTCAGGATGACGTCCCTCGTCCCAATTGGCGCGAGGTCGATTGGGAAGCATTTAGAGAAGCCCTCAGCGCCACGCTCGCATCCACCCCTCCACTACCGCTCGCCTCGGAGGCAGAATTCCAGCAAATGGCCAGAATCGTCACACGAGCCATCACGTCCACCGCTGAAGCCTGCGTCCCATTGGCCAAACCCTGCCCACACTCCAAGCGGTGGTGGACCCGTACCCTCTCCGACTTGCGCAAGCAAGTCGCGAAACTCAGTCGCAAGTCCCACCAGATGCGTGGCCTTCAAGACCATCCATGCCACCGGGAATACAAGGCCCTCAAAAACCGTTACGCTGATGAAATTGCCGCCACCAAGAAACAGCACTGGGAGGAGTGGTTAGAGGATATCGAGGGTAACGATCTTTGGACCGCTAACCGCTACGTTTCCGCTACCCCGAGCGATGGGGGGAAATTGCGCATACCCTCCCTCATCGCCAAGAGACCAGACGGCACCAATTTCAAGGCTACCACTAACGCCGAAAAGAGTGCTGTCATCGCCGAAGCCTTCTTCCCTCCTCCTCCTCTTACTGATTCAATCCCTACTGACTTCATTTACCCTGACCCCGTAGCCCCCCACTCTCCCATCTCACACGACCAGATAACTCGCGCCATCTCGAAACTCAGCGGGTATAAGGCCCCGGGGCCTGATGGCATCCGCAATATTGTATTCAAGAACTGTTCTGACATACTGACTCCATACCTAGTTCATCTTTTTAATGCCGTCTTCACTTACAACACATATTATGCCCCTTGGAAGACATTCACAACGGTTGTACTTCGGAAACCCGGCAAACCGAATTACACGGTCCCTAAAGCCTATCGTCCCATCGCCCTCCTTAACACCACATGCAAGCTCCTTACCGCCGTGGTTGCCGAACAGCTGACGTACTTATTAGAACACCATCACCTTCTGCCGAACACCCATTTCGGTGGCCGACCAGGAAGATCCACTACTGACTCTCTTCACCTTCTGGAACACACCATCAAAAATGCGTGGCGTTCTCATAAAGTTGCCTCGGTGCTATTCTTAGACATCGAGGGGGCCTTCCCGAACGCGGTCACCAAACGGCTGTTACACAACATGCGGAATCGATGCTTGCCCTCAGCATTGGTCGACTTCACGGAGCAGGTCCTCACGGACCGCAAGACGCAGCTACACTTCGACGGGTACACTTCAGACTGGATCGACATCAATAATGGTATAGGACAGGGCGATCCCCTTTCAATGATTTTATATATTATATATAGTGCTGATCTTGTAGACATTGCGAAACCCCGACATGGACGCGCGTCCCTTACCGAACTAACCCTTGCTTTTGTAGACGACACGGCCCTAGTGGCCATAGGTAAGGATTTCCACGAGACTCACTGCGTCCTCAAGGACATGCTCGAACGACGGAATGGGGCCTTCGACTGGTCACGAGACCACAACTCAAAATTCAAGACTAACAAATTCGCACTGATTGATTTCTCCATGAACAGACAAAGAGAGCGCCCTGTGTTGCATCTCCGAGGCGCCGTTATTCGTCCTTCTCCCACTCATCGTTTCTTAGGTGTCATTCTCGATCAGGAGTTAAGATGGAAAGCTCAGGTTGACAACGCGCTGGCCAAGGGATTAGCTTATGTTCTACAGCTTCGACGACTTTCCACCATGTCTAAAGGCATCCCACTTCGTCTCATGAGGCAGCTTTACCAAGCCACCGCCGTCCCCAAGATGCTATACGCGGCTGACCTTGGTTTACACCAGCATATCGTGAAGGCACTAGCACCCTGCAGCGAGGATCCCTAGGAGTGGCCAAAAAACTCACCTCTATCCAGCGCATCGCTGCCATTGCCATGACCGGGGCTATGCGCAGCACTGCTACTGACGTGCTCGAAGTACATGCTAATCTCCTGCCGATGGCCCTATTGCTCCAGAACACGTGCCATCAGGCTATCATCCGAATGTCCACACACCCTGATACTCATCCTCTCTACACTGCAGTCAGAACCGCCGCTAGTCATTATGTTTCGTCCCATCGCTCCTCCCTCCATCGTCTCACCCGATTTTACCAAATCAACCCCTCCGACATTGAAACCCTCATCCCAGCTCGTCGTGCACCCACCTCCTCCAATCTCTATGATACGCACATTGCTGCCTCCCGCGAAGACGCTATCAACGAACATCACGACCTACCAGACGACATTCAAGTTTTCAGCGACGGCTCCGGACATGATGGCCATATAGGCGCCGCAGCCATTCTATTCCGTGCAGGCAAAACCCCATGCACTCTGCGCTATTACCTAGGCAAGAACGAAGATCACACTGTATTTGAAGCCAAAATGGTCGGCCTGACCCTAGCCGCCAAACTGATCGCCACTGAACGAGATCTCACGTTCCCTATCTCCATCTCCGTCGACAACCAGGCAGCCATCTTATCCGGTGAGAGCTTTTACTCTAATCCAGGTTCATATCTAGCAATGAAATTTCAGAATCTCCTACGAAAGATCAAACGCGCAAACCCAGGTCTCAAACTAACGCTCCGCTGGGTCCCAGGACATGAGGGGGTACACGGGAATGAGGAGGCAGACAAAGCAGCGAAAGTAGCGGCTGAGGGAAGGAACCGCAATAGCCCTCGTGAGCTTCTCCCCAAATACCTTCGTAACAATACACTGCCGCTCAGCCTCTCAGCTATCAAGCAAGCCTATCGAGAACGCACGCACGCCAAGTGGGCCGACCTATGGTCCACCTCCCCCCACTTCCAACATATCCAACATATAGACCCCTCTGCCATCAAACGCTCATTTCTCAAGCTCACCTCGTCATTCTCTAAACGTCTCACTGGTCTCATCATTGGCCTACGCACCTGTCACCTACCACTCAACCAACACCTGTTCCGACTCACGAAAACCGACTCTCCCGATTGTCCTCATTGCCCATACATTGATGAAACTGTCCCTCACTATCTATTTGAATGCCCGCATTATCTCGCAGCTCGTCAAGTCATGTCCCAGGCCCTGGGACGGAAATCCACCTCGTTATCGCACATCCTAACCGACCCAGAAGCCATTGTCATCCTTGTCCGATATGTTAACCAAACTCATCGATTAAAATCCACGCTAGGTGAAATCTCGCTACCTAAAACCTGACCTTTCTGACGCACCCTAATATCCAGCTACTACTCTACTGTCACTTGACTCCCTCCATAATATCATATCCTCCCCTAATCTCAACCCTAACAGCTCGCCTACACGAGATCTTCGGTCTCACCTTGGGGATTCAGCCAGCAAGACACGGATATAGGACTCCCCGACACCTTGGACCACCTGTCTCTCAGTCCATCTAGGAAGCGCACCCCAGTTTCTATGTCTCCTCGATTCTTATATCCACCTTACTCTTACTGCACACTCCAACTGATCTCTGTTTGGCTCGCGAAAGCGACCGAGCATGTGTTATACGTTTACCAATAGCCTCTACACAAGCAATCTTACTTATAGTCATCCCATAGTGTACCACATCGCCCATCTAAAACGGCCAGCGGGAACAGCGGACTGGTGGGGTACACCTTACACCAGGGCATTTGGGGATGTAACGACGGGACAGAGCATGGGGCTCCCTGACTAGACAGTACTGTCCTACATAGAGTATATCTCTCAATGGACAAAAAATTGGATCAAAAAAAAAAAAAAAAAAAAAATGTGGAGACCATAAGATAGATACCACCAAGCTAGAGTCAAATTGCTACTCAGCAACTATAATGGATGCGAAGTAGAGAATGCTTACCTCTAGGTCATCCGAGCCACCATCAAAACCTTCATATTCAGTCCATGGAATCATATATATCTGGTCTGGCACTATAAACACTTTCAGCGCAATAAAATATCACCTTAACCATAACTACGAACAAAGACTCGGAACGGTTGCGTTAAGTACAAAAGAATCAGGCCCGGTCGGAAAGCTTGCCGTGCTGGTATTTGCAGAATATGTCACATTTGGAATCAATCCACAACTCGAGGTTAATGTTGTTGTGTTCACAGACACAAATCCCATTGTATCATACAGTGGTGGCCCAGGAATGACGTCGTAGAGTGTGATGTTTAATAATCCTGCAGACGCCAGTCCAGTCAAATCATTGACCACTGGTAGGGATGAAGCAATGGGCCCCAAGTTTGTGGAATTGCCGTACGATGAATCGTCTGGCCATCCTAGTGTTGTGGCCATAAGATCATAACCACCAAAATTCAAGTCGAAGGTTTGGAATTGTAGGAGAGTGGAGGAAGTGACATGTAGCACGGTAATGCTTGTAAGGTAGACTGCCACAGCAGAAGTCGTCCACCAGGAGGCGGGGGTGTCAGTTTGTCGCCAAACACTGTTGAGTGCAGAGCCAAGGCCTGCCCATGCGCCAGAAATATCGTGAATGGCAGTCAGTTTTACACGACGTACGAGTGTTCTCGAAATCGAAAGCCGTTGAGTAAGGAAGAGCAGAACAGCCGTGTATATCTGAATAGTCATATCATTGGCGTATTGTTAGGATAACGGTGAACATTGTTGATACGTACAGTATAAAACGCTTGCAATGATGCACTAAGCACCACAGGCCAGATGTTGTTTGTTGATGCGAAAGAGAAAGTTATGCGGTGTTCCAAGTGATGGAAAGAAAAGATCAAAAGGACAATGTGAATCATGACCAGCATGCCATGTAGGATGTAACATGCACGTCGAGCAAACAATCCATGACGCATATTTTCTTGAAGCATTTTTCGAGCGAGCCAGTCCGCTGACGGGGGAGATGTGCTAGTAGTGATGATACACAAGTCCTCGACGTACCAAGTATCAACAACGCACGTGAGTGCACTGCTATAATTCATCAGCTTTGTTGATCGGATGCTTCCGAGGCGAGACAACCTGTACGTACTAATTGTAGTCAATTCGTAGTTGACTTGTAGTACTCACCTTCTACCAAACCATCGGCAGAGAGTCTACATCCCACACAAACCAAATACTAATTCAAACGCCGCAACTTTGGACAGTGGACACACAGATCCTTCAACGAGTACAGCTACTCAGGCTGTTAATAGATCTTTACGCTAGGCGAGGCTAACATCGACAAGGAGCTCATCTCACTTCAAGACAAAGGTTTGTTATCCACGACAGTAAAGTACCTGCCTGCAACACAATATATTCCAGCGTTCAACTTTGCACGTTCCCCTTGCTCTGCCGCGGCATCTATCACTATTGCCAACTTCCTACTGCCGTACTCTAGCGTTCTTGAAACCATTTCTATCTACGACTAACCACATCTGTCTTGAATATTCACTCTTCTTGACATGCTTTCCTCTCTTCATTATTGTTTGGTGTATCTTCTATATGATTTTTAGACTGCGCGCTAGACGTAGCTATGGTATCCATCATATGGCATGGATGTATCCTTCTATAGAGTTGTTGGATTTTATCAAGTACGTATTGTGTTGTGTAATCAAATGGCTGTCACGTCGAGCACAGTGAACGGCGGAGCTCAGATGGCACACATAAATCATGTTGGAAATCGTACTAATGACAGAGGGTTGTTGGCGAATATACAGAAGTACTAGTACAGCAGTTTATAACTACAGCCAACAGCGACGACAACGATAATGAACGAACGAAAGAACTTGAGGGTATGAAACAACATTCCCGGATGTGAAAATATTCTAAACTCAAATATTCTAGGAGGCTCCCACGACATACAGAGGCGCGGGCGGTATCCTCTCTCAAAGATCCAAGATACCTGTTGACTGCACTCCAACTTGGACTACATCTGTTAGTATGAACTTGGTCGACACAAGGGAGCCAGGCGGAAATGATGCGAGCGAGAGTTTCAGCATCTGCTATTTGAAACTTGGATTTCTCCAAATTCAATGATCGTAGGGAGGTATGCTGGATTGGCTCGGCATCAGGATCGACGTCGATAGTTGCAAGATTGACTGCAACTTGTAGTGTATGCAATTGTGGACATAGACCAAGTGCTGTGAGTAACCCACGGAGGGTGACTTCGGAAAAAGATTTTTCGAATTCGAGCCTCAGAGTGCGTATGTGAGGCCAGTTAGACATAGCCTGCAAGAACATGTCATTGTCCGGGTAGATGGAGAATTTCTTAAATATGAGCGTCAGGGTTCGGAGCTGTGTAAAGCAAAGGAGATGCGGAATTGGTGTCAAAAACTCGTCGTATTCGGGTCCCATGAAGTCGTTATCATAGGAAAAAATGGAGATTTCTTCTAGAGTCCGACATGCATTGCAGTGGGACAGAGCATGAAAAAGTTGCTCGGCCTCTTCTGAAGACAGAAATTCGGCTCGAAACTCGAACTCTTTCAGCGAGGGAAATTGTGAATGTTGCATGACTGTAATGATGTCTGCAGCATCGTACAGCTGTCGAAAGGAAAGGCTTGTGATGTTAAGGAATGATAAATTCACGATATCTTGTTTTGGCAGCGAAGGAGGGTCAATACATCCTTCTTCAATTTCCAATTTGAGAAGGGTAGGGAGGCAGGAGAGGTGCTTCCATGCTGACCAGTCGAGCATTGGACAAGAAAGAGTTACAAGCCGCGTGCACCAATGAATCCTATCGGATAGCAAGGACAGTTCACCTGCTGCCATGCCGTCATCATCGCTTAGAGGAGAGTAGATGCATAAATGCTCCATAGCAATGCAGCGTGTCACAAAAGACTGCAGACCCTCGTCGACGCTCAATAGATGACATCGGTGCAGCATACAAGGCAGAAAGAGGTTCAAATATGTGCTGGAAATGCTTAATGACTTCAGCTTCGGAAATACGCATGCCCCGGCAGGGATGACAGAGAGAAGGTGCGGATGTTCAGATTTTATGTTCAACGTGCGTATACGGGAGGAGTGACGCAGAAATTGATGGGACTCATGGGCAGATAATGGCTCAACACCTTTCGCCCAGGGCTTGTCCGAGTCATCCCACTATTATGTAGACGCTCGGTGAGCCGAAAAGAAACAAACAAAACGTAATGAAGTCGTGCACTGACCCTTGTACCATCCTCATATATCAGTGGATGTAGCCTCGCTACACAGCCTAGCAGTGGTTCTAGCCCATGGATTTCAGTCCACAGCAAATTCATCGCAGGCTCGTGGAAGATTTTGCATGTCCTTGCAAGCGCTGCAAGCAATTTCTGGGTCGATGTTGTTTGAGTAGATGGTATTATATTCACATAGGCGAATATCTCCAGGAGGACTTCGGGAACAAGTAAAGCCTGATGCATCACTGCGGTACGGTAGAGTCAGGATTCAAAACTAGGTTTCATATCAATCTAAAAACATTGCCCACGTGGGACCAATGGGGGTTGTTACCTCCTATTTTCATAATTCCAGTAAAGATGTCGATGTGGGCTATATACACGTACTAGTATCGATACAATTTATTGCCGAAAATATTATAAGTCAGGTGTTGGGTGGATGAGAGCTGCACACATCTTGTAAGCAACGACGCAGACTGATTAACGCCAAGACCAATCATGAAAAGACCCAGAGTTCGGCTCAAGTTCTAAATCAAGCGTATATATTGCATGCGTCCGGTCGAAGTGCACACCACTGCGGCTGGAGTGGGATAGCATTGATGCCACGATGTGCGAACTTTGATGTAAATCTAGGGAGGTTTGGTGTGCGTGATCGCTCATGAGTTGGAGACCAATATCATGCATTATGAGGTATAGTCCTGTAGCATAAATAACCAGCGCTCAGCACCCCTCTATTCTCCAACCCAAATCGTCACGATGGTGGTTGACCTCGTAAGAGAAACTATCGCTGACAGTTGAATTCCCTAGCTATCCTTCGTCGTGTATCATATTTGAAAAACAAACATATATCATGCCTGCTCGCCGCAGATTGGCCTCCGTCGGATGCTGTACGTCTTCCAGTACTTCGTTGATAGGTGCTGAACAATGACCCAACCACAAGAGTTGCAGTACACCTATATCTGGGATAGCAGCCTGAGTGTCGTGCGATCCATCGAATGCTCGGGTCATGTGTAGTGCCAGTCCCAACATGATCACCGACGCAGGCGCCGCAAAAGCCAACTAGGATCATTAGCGATTAATAGACATCTCATATACCACCATGAACTCACAGGAAGTAGGTTGATGTACAATACTTCATCAGTCGATTAAAAACAGCATCCGTGCAATTTACTTACATTGAGGCGTAGGGTAATGAACTCCTCATGAACATAGGCTGTCCCATTACTAGGATCAACTCCTCCATTCGCCGTGCCCAGTTGTCCCGCTAAGCGCGTATCACAGAATGAGTAAGAACAGGATAATGCTTAAAAATATCCCTGACCTAGCCAGACGAGTTGTGCGGCTGCTTTTGCAACCGCAAATTCTAGTTCATCCGGTCTCAAAGTGAAATTAGAAATCGGAAGAGCACCGCCATATTGGGATTGTAGATATTCATAGGTGAGATTCAAGCCTACCAACGACATGATATACCTAGAAATCAAACCGTACGTAAGATATGCGTCAGTGCAATCAAGGAAAGTTTTTGGCCTACTCGTCCGCAACAGACAGCTCAATGATTTGTGAAAGTGTACCATCAAATATGATCCCGCTGGTGCTGTCCGGAGTAGCCAAAGCACTGCCGATCTAAAATTGACAGCATATCATTGGGTTTTGAAAACCCTTCAAGATGAACACTGTATAACGCACTTGTGTTTGCCAGCTAGTATTCGACCACTCGAATTGATTCATCTCCCACTGAGTGGATGGCTGCGATATGAATGTGGGATTCAGTAAGCTGTTGGTTTGCATGTCGACTATTCCATTTGTAGTGTTGGTTGATAGCGAGCATTGTATAAATAGACAGAGACGACATAGTCAGTGACACATCGGGGACTCTAATATTTAGGATAGGTCAAAATGTTGTATTTTTTGCTTTTAACTTGAAGTTTAAGCCACCCAAAGGCATTTAAGTGTGGTTTAAATGTTGTCCTAAATATTTCAAACCCCGATGTGTGATAGGAAGAGCTACAAAAGGTTCTGTAATTATGATTGCAGGACAAACAAACAAACGCACACGGATATGCCCAAGTCTGGTTTACAGCGACATTGTCTTGTACTGAAGGGTCAATATCCAATAATGTGGAGACCATAAGATACACACCATTAAGCTAGTGTAAGGATCGCACATCCTCTACACCCCGACCACATCTTCAAATCAAGGTTCAAGGACGCAAGTCCAGAACCATCCACGTGACTCATGGATGCGAAGAAGCGTGTCACAACCCAATAACGAATTAACGCTGGGCAGAGACTAGGACTCAAACGAAGGTTGTCAGACAAGAGGGACAATGAGCAAGTACGTCTTGGATTGCTACAGTTGTAGATACAAGAGGTTTGAACTAAAGAACTATCGACCAAGACATGCTACCTATATACAACTATTGAGACGGAGATTGAAACTGAGTTACAACTACTAGCCAATCATAAAAAGAGAAAGGGAATCGTACCATAGAACATCGTAGAATATTAAAGAAGCATCACGTGACCATATCTTATCTTATCGTATCTAATCTAATCTATTCACAATCAAAGAACTCGTCTTCTTCATCAGTCACATCGAAGACACGTGTTGTGGGCGCTAAAGGTATTTCGGGAATGATAGACGCTTTCAAGGTAGGGTTAGGGTTTGAGCTTAGGCGCTGTGTATTGGCGCTTAGGAAGATTCAGGAAAGAATAATGGTTTGTTAAAGGTACTCGTGACATTACCCCCTCTCTAAGGTGAGTGTCATCACGAACGAATGAAGGTCGGATATTCTTTTCTCTCCATCGTTTGAAATCTTCCGTAAACAGTACTGAGCCTTTGATTCTTCGGTATTTTCCGGCTGCAGCCGTGGGATTTTTCTTATGGAACTCCGCTAAAGGAATTGGAGCGTTCTTCAAATTCTCTTCTGGCTCCCAAGATGACTCTTCCTTCGGGTATCCTTCCCATTTCACTAGGTATTGCAGCTTTCCTCGGAACAATCGGCTATCTAGTACTTCTTCTACAGCAAATTCTTCCCGATCGTCAATCAATTCTGGAGGTGGTCGGTTGGGAGGAGGATGAGGAATCTAATCGAGATGCGTGATATGGCGTAAGCAATTCTACATGGAAAACCGGGTGGATCTGATATTTTTCCGGTAATTTCAACTTGTAGTTCACTTCACCGATCTTCTCTAGTATTTCGAAGGGACCTAGACGACGATCTGACAGCTTTTGACTCGGACGACGTTGTTTAAGATTCTTTGCGTCAAGCCAGACCTTGTCTCCTATCTTATACTGAGGTGCTTCTTTTACTCCTTTGTCGTAGAAACAGCTTCATGCGCTCATTGACCATCTTAAGAGTATTTTCGGCATCATCTCTCGCTTCTTTCATTTGATCAATTCTCTCATCGGCGGCGGGATTACGGACATAGAGTTTGGATGAATCGTGAAATCTGGGTTATACCCGTAGAGAACTTTAAACGGACTGTGACCGGTTACTGTGACTGCATTGTTATGTGAAAACTCTGCTATCGGCAGCCAAGATACCCAATCATTCTGTCTGTATGACGTGAACATGCGCAAGTATTGTTCGACTTCTTGGTTTACGCGTTCAGTCTGTCCATCGGTTCTGGGATGATAGGAGGTCGACGCAGACCATTTCGTTCCTAATCTTTTTGACATTTGTCCCATGAACTTCGATATGAACTGAGTTCCTCTATCTGAGATCACTTTCTTTCGGTGTTCCATGATGTTTCCATACATTTTTCAGAAATAGCTCGGAAATACCCTTCGAGTCTACGTCTTTGGTGGTGGGAATGAAGTGTGCTTGTTTCGAAAATCGATCAACGACTACAAAAATGCTATCACACCCTTCACTCTTCGGCAAATCCACTATTAGGTCACAGGTGATTGTCTGCCAAGGTCCTTCTGGAACTTCATTTGGCTGTAAAGGCCCCGTTGGTCTACTCGGAAGCACTTTCGTTTGTTTGCACCTATCGCAACCATCTACGTAATCGTGGACATACTTCGTCATTGAAGGCCACCAATAGTTTCTGGAAATCAATTCTAAGGTCTTAGCTCGTCCAGGATGTCCAGCCGGTGGAGAAGTCGTGAAACAACTCCAATATTTCTCGGCGGATCTCTTTGTCATTTGGAACGTAAACTAATCCTCGGAATAACACCAATCCATCCTCCACATTCCACTCTTCGATTCCTCTACGCAATTGAACCGGTGCTGCTTTTAGCGTTTCTAATGCTTTAGCGACTTCAGGCTCTCGTTCTGTGCATTTTCGTATCTTTTGGAGTAATTGTTTTTCTCCATGCACCAAAACTTGACCTCTTTTAGCAGCTTTTACGGTAAAGAATTCCGGTTTCAAAAGGATGCGATCTGAGTTATCGTTTTCTACCCCCCCTCTATGGTCTGATCTCCGAGAAAGACGGTCTGCTTTGTCATTAACCACACCAGGCTTGTGTTGGAGTGTAAATTCGTACTCCGCTAGGAAAAGACTCCATCTAGCTTGCCTTCTGGTCAACTTTTGACTCGTCATGAAATATTCAAGGTTCTTATGATCTGTCCATATTTCAACCGGGTGAGGTGCTCCCTGCACATAGTGCCTCCACTCCTCCAATGCTCTAATGATCGCTAACAACTCCTTATCATGAATGTCATAATTTCTTTCCGCATCATTCATTGACTTAGAGTAATATGCTACTGGATGCCATAATCCATCTTCCATCAGTTGAGAGAGAACCGCTCCTGTTGCGTAATCTGAAGCATCGGTCTCTATTTTCTTTTTCTTCTCAACATCTGGCATGACTAAAACGGGAGCTTCTGTGAAACGTTTCTTAAGTTCATCAAAAGCTTTTTGTTGTTTCTCCGTCCAGTCCCATTTGACATCTTTTCTTAGCAGATCATTCATTGGTCTGGCTATATCTGAGAACCCAAGTATGAATCTTCGATAGAAGTTGGCAAAGCCCATGAATGCTTGGATATCTTTCACGCATTTGGGAACAGGCCATTTCAATACTCCTTCTACTTTCACAGGGTCCATCGACACATTGCCTTCTTCCACAATCAACCCGAGGAATTCGACTTTAGACTTGTTCGAAGCTACATTTCTCAGGCTTCAAGAACAGGTCATTCTCCTTTAATCGTTTCAGGACTTCTCGTACCACCTTTCGGTGCTGCTCCCTATTTCCATTCGTAAAGACCATTATATCATCAATATAGACGACTACTGTTTTGCCATCTATTAGGTCTCTTAGAATTTCATTCATCATAGTTTGGAAGGTTGCAGGCGAGTTCGTGAGTCCAAAATACATCACGGTCGGTTCGTGGTGACCAAACGGCGTTTTGAAGGCCGCCTTCCACTCATCTCCTTCTTTCATGCGAATGTTATTGTATCCCCATCGTACATCCATTTTGGAGTACATCGTGGCACCGGTTAAAGCGTCAATTAGATCTTGAGATCTCGGTAGCGGATATGCATTTTTCACCGTTTTCTCATTGAGCTTTCTATAGTCCATTACCGGTCTTAACTTGCCATCTTTTTTGGCCACAAAGAAGAAAGGTGCTGCTACTGGAGATTGTGAATTTCTGATACGTCCCAGTGCAGTCTCGGTTTTCAACCATTCTTTCAATGTATCCATCTCTTTGGGTGATAACGGATAAGGTTTCGCATTTGGCGGAAGATCGCCCTCATCTTTAAGATCTATCGCATGATCCCACTTCTTTCTTTCAGGAAAGCGCTTAGATTCTTCTTCTGAGAAAACTCCCAGGTAATCGTGAAGCCAGTCAGGTACCATTTCTTCTACCGACTGCTTCTTCTTAGTAGCTTCTTCTGCTACTTTCTGCTCCGTGGCAACTGAGGCTTTATAACGAATCCATAGTCTCTCTGGACTCTCTTCGTCTTCTATTTCCTCAACCGTCGCCCTTTTCATCGACATATCTTCTTCATCCTCGTCTTCATCGTCCGTAGGAATCAGATCAGGTACATCATCTATCTTTTTTTGTTCTTTTTCTTTTTCTTTCTTTTTTTGTCTTTTTTCTTTTTTAGTTTCACATTTTACAGGGCATCGAGACAGTGCAAATCGTCCTGCATTCCAGTCAATCTCTGGATTATGATATCTCAGCCAATCTATGCCGATAATAACATCATCGCTTCCTAAGTCTGTAACCATGAAGGCTGCTTTCTCTTCTTCATGATCACCAATCTTTAGACCTAGTTCTGCAAAATGAGTCATTGATCCAGCGGCATTTAGCGATCCATCAATGTTCCTGACTGAAATAGGCCTTAATAATTTACGGCATTTCACACTGTTCTTCTCGACAAACTTCTCACTGATAAATAATGTTGATGCACCGCAATCCACAAGTGCTTTTACGTCTGCTTGTTGGTTCTTTCCTTTCAACGTTATCGGAATATAAAAATGCTCAGATTTGGATCTAATATGTACTTCTGATACATCTTGAAACGTAGATAGGAATAGAGAAACGATTGTTCGGGTCTAGGTCTGCAGACTTTGACTTCAACCCCTTTAAAAATCCTTGCCTTTGTTAGAAGCGATCCAATCTGTGAACCACTTCGGCGCGGAGTTTTCTTCGACAACTGCAGCCGCTTTGACTTGCGCTTTTGGCGCACCTTTACAGTTTCCTTGCTATGTGGCCTTGTTCTCCACAGCGGTAGCAGGTGAAAGCGCCAGGCTTTCCTTGGGGTTTGGGAGATCCCCTCTGCTTGCCAGAGTCCACGTCCATAGCGTCACTGTCTTTGCTAGGACCAGCCTGCCTTGGGTTATTGAAGGTTCTTGGGGTTTCCTTGTTAGGAGTCCACCAATTACTCTTCTTCTTCTCAGCGTCTAGCTCTTCGTAGTTACGTCCAATCTGTATGGAGTAGTCGATGAGCTTCTTGAGGGTGTCTTTCTCAGACGCTGCAATATGAGCGAGTTGCTCTTTGATCCGGGTTTGTAGGCCAGATCGGAATTTGAGGCGGAGGTCGTAGTCGGAGTATTTAGTGAGTGCAGCCTTCTGCTTGAAAGCTGCTGCGTATTCGGGCACTGATGAAGATCCTTGCTTCAGGGTTTCCAACTCCCTGATAGCTTTTCCTTCTCTGTCGTCTTGGCCCCACATGGTCTCGAATTCTTTCGTCCAATCCTCAAAGGATATTGGCTTGGAATCAAGCTCAATGACATATTTCTGCGCCCATTTAGCAGCAGATCCTTTAAGGAAAGACAGGGCAGTTGTGATTTTCTGCCTGTCTGTGATCAACGGCCACTGTGACATATATAATGCCAACTGAGTGGTGTAGACTTCTATGGAGATCGAATCTTTGTCTCCTGTGAATTCTGTGGGCTTCGACAATTTGACTTGCGAAGTATTTGGGGATTGTGCGAATCTCTCCAGCTTCTTCTTCAGTTCCTCTATTTGTGCGTTTTGGGTTCTGAGTTGAAGCTCTTGAGTCGCATTCTGTGCTCGAAGAGTATTGTTGTGGTTAAGGAGTTCTTGTGTCCTTACGTACAGTTCGTGTGTTGCCATTTGAATAGCATTCTGTACGTAGTTGGTGAACTCTATTGGCATAGCAATGCCTTGTGGTCCCGGTTCCTCTTGGGGTTCTTGAGGGTTCTCCGGTCCCATTTCTGTTTCGTTGACTTCAGCCATAGTGCCAGGTGCGTTCTGGAATCCGATTCACTAATGACTGTTGAAGAGCGAGTCGTAACGGCTCTTCCGGATAGGAAAGATGGTGAAAGGGGAGAGGGAAAAAGGATACGTAAATGGAAAGCTAAAGGGGTCCCCAGTACTAACTGGATCAACCTCGTCCTTTAGGGTCAAAGGGTTCTTTAATCAACCCGACTGACACTTCCCTAATTACTAACTAAAAAGGAGTACGTAAAGCTACGCTTTGTTAAGTGGGAAAAACACTGTGTGCTTCGTGTGTGCTACTTCTCAGTCACCGAAAGGGTACAGGTCTAGGACAAGTTATCACTCTTCCAGCCAAAGCTTACAAGTGCGAGTCTCACTAGAATCCCGTATCTAAATCCTCGTGGTAACAATGGTAGGACTATCCGCAGATGCGACAGTTCCACTAGACTTAACGAAAGGTTCTACGTATGTATGAAGAAAGGTGTAGGTATGAAAGCAACTATAGTAACGTTGAGCAGGCAGGGTCTTGGGCCAGCACTCAAAGTTGTAGCGAGACGCCTAATGTCGTCAACACCTCCGTATACTGGCGGCTGCAATGTAAGGCAGGGCCTGGTATAGGACTACTAACTACTAAAGGCTATTCGTGAAAAGCTCAAGTGAGCAAAAGGATGGGTTTCAGAAAATGTGATCGCGACTGTTTAGGTCGGGCAATGGAAAACGTGTAATGATGATGAGAGATGTGCGAGCGGTGTGCAAAGAGTCGGAGTCTCCTATAGTTCAAACCTAATGTCACAACCCAATAACGAATTAACGCTGGGCAGAGACTAGGACTCAAACGAAGGTTGTCAGACAAGAGGGACAATGAGCAAGTACGTCTTGGATTGCTACAGTTGTAGATACAAGAGGTTTGAACTAAAGAACTATCGACCAAGACATGCTACCTATATACAACTATTGAGACGGAGATTGAAACTGAGTTACAACTACTAGCCAATCATAAAAAGAGAAAGGGAATCGTACCATAGAACATCGTAGAATATTAAAGAAGCATCACGTGACCATATCTTATCTTATCGTATCTAATCTAATCTATTCACAATCAAAGAACTCGTCTTCTTCATCAGTCACATCGAAGACACGTGTTGTGGGCGCTAAAGGTATTTCGGGAATGATAGACGCTTTCAAGGTAGGGTTAGGGTTAAGCTTAGGTGCTGTATATTGGCGTTTAGGAAGATTCAGGAAAGAATAATGGTTTGTTAAAGGTACTCGTGACAAAGCGCATGCTTTGCATCCGAGTTATGCGGACACATTCCTTTTTCCTTAACCCTTACTCTCTCGTTACTCTCAACGACCAGCTCACTCCCTTTTACCCTCATTCATACTATACCCTGGAATTATCACCAAACTATTTCTTGTCACTCCCTTTTAGTTTCATTCCTTCGCCCAAAAGCAGTCAGATACCCAACGATTCTCGTCATTCCTGTGCACGGCGAGCTACCTAATACCACCTCCATTCAAAAACTGTCATACTCTCACTCATTCCCGCTACTCTACCCTGGCAGGCTCAGCGCCACCATTCTCCGTTTCACATAACTCTCGTTTTCCGTAACGTCAAGGACCCTTTTTACCTTACAACTTAAAATACACCATGTACATTGACAAGAGGCAGTCTTTTGCCCTCCCGCTAGATTCACGCACTCAGTCCGTCAGCAAAGTCCTCTCGTTCTAAGCACAATCCGTCTCGTCGAAACTCTATTCATTTAAAAAGCACGATCTCTTCTACTCTCATTTAAGTACGACAATCCTCGTCGGACTCACTATCAGCCTTACACTAGAGTCAATTTTTACTCAGTTTCTATAGTCCTATTTCGGAGAACACTTACCTCCGGGACTTCACTGTAAGGATCTTCATATTCTACCCACGGAACCATATGTATCTGGTCTGGCCCTGTAGACGTTCTCAGCGTGATAAAACATTATCTCAATCGCAACCACTGACAGAGAGCACTCGCATTAAACACGTGAGAAGCAACTGGCCCAAATGGAACGATAGCTGTGCTGGTATTCGCAAAGTATGTCACATTTGGAATCAATCCGCAACGCGAGGTTATCGTCGTCGCATTCACAGTCGCATTTCCTGCTATAGTGTTTGTGTTGAAGGTGTCGTAGAGTGTGGTGTTTGATAATCCTGCAGATGCCAGTCCATTCAAATGATTGACAATCGGCAGTGATGGAGTAATAAATCCCAGGTTTGCGAAAGAACCATAAGATGAATCGTTTAGCCATCCTAGTGTTGTTGGCACGGAAGTCGTCATAGAGATGTTGGAAAGGTTGAAATTGTAGGAGAGTGGAAGAGGTGACATGCAGCACGGTTATGCTCACAAGGTAGGCTGCCACAGCAGAAGTCATCCACCATGCAGCGGGGACGTCAGTTTGTCGCCAGACGCTGCTGAGTGCAGAGCCAAGACCCGCCCATGCGCCAGAGACATCATGAATGGCAGTCAGTTTCACATGGCATACAAGTGTTCTCGAAATTGCAAGCTGTTGGGTAAGGAAGAGCAGAACCGCTGTGTATATCTAGATAGTCATATGGTTGGTGTATAGTTAGGATGACAGTCATGGTGGACACTGGATACGTACAGTATAAAACGCTTGCAGTGAGGCACTAAGCATGACAGGCCAGAAATTGTTGTTTGTTGGTGTGAATGAGAGTGTCACGCGGTGTTCCCAGTGACGAACATAAATGATAAGAAGTACAGCGTGTATCATGACCAGCATGCCATGCAGGATGTAACATGTGCGTGAAGATAATGACCTATCGCTTGTGGTCGATATAAACCAAGGACCTAATGGCATATTAAGTATCAGTAAGGCACTGAGTGAGTTGAGATGAACACTGGCAGGGTATGATAAAGTCTCCAGTAGTCAGACCTTTCTCTATTATAGGTGGACCGTCGGGTGGGGTATGCTACATGATGCGTGTAGTTACAACGTTGTGGAAAGCAATTCCCGCTTACTTTCCAATTTCGTCTCCCCTTTCTTTTTCGCCTTAAATAGTAATTAATTAGCTTTGTTGATCGCGGATTCGGATGCTTCCGAGGCGAGAACTCCTACCTAGCAGTATGTACTTGTAGTCAACTTGTGGTTGACTTGTAGTACTCCAAATTCCACGTTCCACTATGGCTCGAACGCTCGTGCACATGGTCCAAACCGTCTGATCAGTCAAATAATCATCGTCGACTTCAATCACCTATTCCCCACTCCCGGTGATGCTGTACGGTGCGGCAGTAGTGAGTCATACTAATGTACCCATATTATATGATCCACATGCCATAGATTGTCCAGACTTCGGAACACCCTCCGTGTCGCATGTCGCACCCTGCTATAGAGAGGACAGCCACGACTGTGTCTACGATGCACCTGTCCGCTGGGTATATTTCCACACTCGACCTAGGGATAACGACTCTGCGTCTAAATCAAAACAACACCAGCCAATAACCACAGTACGGACCTCCGCAGTGTAAACCATAGAACAATGGATATACGAACCTACACATACAAAGCACAACCTCACCGGCCCTCCTTCCAAAAACGACCACCGAAGATCCCTCCAGAAATGTCCACCGAAGATCCCGCCCACTCCCACACACAACCCCAAATGCCATGTTGAAAGGCGAAGTTGCTAGAATAGGCGATGTGAGCTCTTTAAAACTCTGCGAGTCGGTGAGTCTTACATTATATTATGATACAAAATTCTATTACATTTAGACTGTCTAGACTCCGTGTCGCACGTCGCACCACTCCAATGTAGAGAGGACAACCATGATTGTATCTGCGGCGCACCTGTTTCCCTTCCGTACTACAGTTGAGCATATGAAGTTCAATACTTTGACCTTGCCAAAAACAACTCTGAATCCAAATCAAGAATAACACAACCAAAAACAAAAACAGCTACAGTGTGGAACCTCCGTAGCGTAAACACAAAGGGAATTTGATGGATAGAGCTAGGTAGGCTCGTACGTGAAAATTTTGAAGCTTGAAGCTCGAATGTGTCGACCAATTAGACACCCAAAATAAAGAAGCAGGCCAGCGCCATCTACATGATAACTTTGATATCTGTACTTAGTCCTCGTTAAATCGGAAAACGACACCAAAAACAAAGATGACCATAATACAGACCTCCGCACCAGAGCAATATGAACCATGGAAAGGCAAAGCATATAGTATAAATAAGCAGCGGTCCACCACCCTTTATTCTTAAATCCAAATCACATCACATCATCACGATCATGATAGTGGTCGGCATCGTAAGAGAGGATGTCGTTGGCAGTTGAACTCCCAGAATCTTCCTCATCGGATATTGTTTTCGTAAGACGAACATCTATCATACCTGCTCGTCGCAGATTGGCCTCCGTCGGATGCCGCACATCTTCCAGGGCTTCATTGATGGACGCTGAACGATGACCCAACCACAAGAGTTGCAGTACACCTATGTCTGGGATAGCAGCCTGAGTGTCGTGTGATCCATCGAATGCTCGGGTTATATGGAGTGCCAGTCCCAACATGATCATCGATGCAGAGGCCGCAAAAGCCAACTGGAATGGTTATCGATGAATAGTCATCGCATATATACCACCACGAACTCACGGGAAGTAGGTTGATCTACAATGCTTCATCGGTCAATTAAAAAAAGCATCTATGGAGTTCAATTACATTGAAGTGTAGGGCAATGAAGACCTCGTTGACATAGGCCATCCCATTGCCAGGGTCAATTCCTCCATTCCCTGTGCCCATTTGTCCCGCTAAGCGCGAATCATAGAGTGAGTAAGAACAGGTCGATGCCTAAACGTATCCCGTACCTAGCCAGATGAGTTGTGCAGCTGCTCGTGCGACCGCCAATTCTAGTTCATCTGGTCTCAAAGTAAAATTAGAGATCGAAGCAGGCCCGTCGTTTATGTATTGCATATACTCCTCGGTGAGATTCAAGCCTACCAGTGACATGATATACCTAGAAGTCAAGTCGTACTTGAGAATATAGTGCGCTCAAGAATTTTTTTTGGCCTACTCGTCCCCAAAAGTAGGATCGATAATTGGCTCGAAAAGAAAGTGGCTGCTGTTGTCCGGCGTAGCCAAAGCATTAAATATCTAAAATCGACATTATGTCATTGAACTTTCGTAACCCGTCGAAAAAGGCACCACATAACGCACGTTCGCTTGCCAAGCAGTAGTTGACCACTCGAATTGATATATTTCCCATTGCGTAGATGACTGTGGTATGGGCGTAGGACTAAGCAGATTGTTGGTTTGTGTGTCGACCATTCCGTCTGTAGTGTTGACTGACAGCGAGCATTGTATAAAATAGGTCTGGTTGACAATGTCAGAGTTAGAGAACCCCTCGACTTCGAAAGGATAAGCTGCAAAATGTTTTGTAATTATGAATCTTACAGTATAAACAAGCAAACGCACGATAGTAAGGCACAGTATCTATAGTGACCTCATATTGTACTGAAGGGTCGATTTCCAATAATGTGGAGACCATAAAACAGAGACCATTGAGCTAGATGCAATTTGTCACTCAGCTTCTACAGTCCGTGCGGACTATCTCGAAGAACGCTTACCCACGAGTTCCTATCGCCAATATTTACAATCGATGGAATTATATGTATCTGGTTTTGCCCTGCGGACGTTCTCAGCGTGATAAATCATCATCGCAATCAAAACACTAACCGATAGCGCTACTATTAAGCCAAAAAGGCATATTTGGCCCCAATGGAAAGGTCACCTCACTGCTATTCGCATAGTGCGTCACATTTGGAACCAATCCGCAACACGAAGTTACTGTCGTTGCGTTCACAGTTGCAATTCCTGTTATATCGTTTGCTTTGAGGGTGTCATAGAGTGTGGTGTTGGATAATCCTGGAAACGCCAGTCCAGTCAACTGATTGACAACTGGTAGGGATGAGGTGATCGTTGTCAGGTCTGTGGTCAAGTTGTTCCCAAAATTATTTGGCCACCCTAATGTTGTTGACGCCGAAGTCGTCGTCGAAGTATTGAAGGTTTGAAATTGTAGGAGAGTGGAAGAGGTGACATCCAGCACGGTTATGCTCACAAGGTAGGCTGCCACAGCAGAAGTCGTCCACCACGCGGCGGGGATGTCAGTTTGTCGCCAAACGCTGCTCAGTGCAGAGCCAAGGCCTGCCCATGCACCTGAGACGTCGTGAATGGCAGTCAGTTTCACCTGGCGCACGAGTATTCTCGAAATTGCAAGCCGTTGGGTTAGGAAGAGTAGAACAGCCGTATACACCTGGATAGTCGTATCATTGATATATTGTCAGGACAGTGAACATTAGACACGTACGGTATAAAACGCTTGCAGTGAGGCACTAAGCACGACAGGCCAGAAATCATTGTTTGTTGGCGTGAAAGAGAAGGTTACACGATGTTCCCAGCGGTGGACAGAAAAGATAATAAGGACGATGTGAATTATGACCAGCATGCCATGCAGGATGTAACATGCACGTGAAGCAAACAATCCATCGCGGGCATCTTTTGAAGCATCTTTTGAGCGAGCCTCGAAGTCCCAGTCCGCTGAGGGAGGCAATGCACTAGTAGTTGTCGGCACGCAACAGCCTGAACAAGCATCGACATGATAGTGACGATACACAAGACCTTGACATCCCAGGTATCCACGACGCGAGCGAGTGCAGATGCTAAAGAAATAATAGGGTGGATTCGCCATTCGGGGGCGTGGCAGTATATATAGACTTGATCCATTCGAGTGCATCGCACATTCATCAAGTGCCATAAGCTGGAGCGACTGCCATCACGGTGAGAGGGTGGGATTAGACCTTTGCATCAGCTTCTATAAGATTGATTCAGAAACAATGATTGGTTGATACAATGCTACAACATCAAGATGTCAATGAAGAACAGGATTCAGGACCGCATCAACATAGCCCACAAGTTATGTAATGTTGCGGTCACCATCCGGTTCCAGATCTGAACCAAACCGCGGTTCGGTCCAGTAACGGTTAGGTCCGGGAGGGTCCAGAGGTCCAGCTTCGTCTGGCTCGAGAGTCGCTGACATGATCTGATAGGTTGGGCTGGACCGAGCGTTAGCTCGGGGGGGACGCAGGCAGGGTGGAGCCGCTCACCCAACTAGCCGGAATGATCCGTGGCTCATAGCTGCCTAGCCCAACAAGACGTGGAGGCGACGGTCATAACGATGCTGCATTGGCCATGTGCTGAGAGGAAATTTGTTCAAATGCACGAATATAAGTTTCGTACGCTAATGATTTCCAGCGGCCGGCAATGCGAACTATTTCGGGGTCGACTTTCTTCCCGAGATAAAAGGAAGCACCGCCTATTCGAAAGGAGTGACCGAAGGACGTGCCCCAACCCCAGGCTATTAGAATTGAGTTGATGCGTTCCAAGGCTCGTATTTTGGTCATTGGACAAACATCACCTTTGCTGTCACGCCACGAAAATAAAGGATCATTTGCGAGGGCGGGAACGATTGAAGCCAGGTTGCGGAGAGCTGATAAGGGACATAGGTTTCCTTGCTCGTTGAGAAATACTGATTGTGACTCTCCGGTTCTCGCTGTTTTGGCGGATGGCAGATCGAGACATGCGTAAGGGTTGTTTCGCAGATCGTGTCCAAAGAATGCGTGAGCGCGGGTGAGGTGTTTGAGTGGATTGAATGCAGAACGAGAGGCGACGGAGACTTCGCCAAAGCGCATCATACCAAAGAATGCGCACGACGCCATTGCCCAAACACACACGTCGAACGGGTCTGATAATATGAGGGTGGATTTGATGGCCGTGAGCATCGCGAGTGAAATTGGTGGCTGGAGAGGTTTTCGACGGCCACCGTGCAAGTTTTCCAGGCCAAGTTTTCCAGGCCACGCAAGGACCAATTAATGCGATCATGGTGAGAATCGGATAGTGGCGGGGGCCAACCTTGCGCAATGTGCCAGGCTCGCACAGCAGACAGGTATTTACGTGCTACCCCGACTGAAACAGGCTCGAATGCCACAGTAGTGCCACTATTAGCTGAAAGAAGTGGATCACTAGGGTCTGGATCTGTGACAGCCCATAAGGCAAAGGAATGCAGCACTTCAAAAGACGCTGGAAGGCGGTTAGATTCTGGAATCGAAAAAATATCACAGAAGATGTGAAATTTTCGTAATCCGGCACCATAGCTAGCCGTGTCACGGAGAGATGCTCGGTTGGCCAAATTGGCTATATGTTGAATTACCGGGTTATCAATCGTGGACGAGGGCGGAGAATTTACACCTCGCCACATGAAAAGCTGTTCTGATGCTCGGCAATTTGGGCGGAGATGCGATGAGATCGTGTTCAATATGGGGGGTGTTGAAGGTGGGTGACTGACAACCAGAGACACGTGATGCAGTGCCCTTACAATAATTGGACGAGTTTGCCTGATAAATGCGGTGGTAGAGGAATGGAAACTGGACTCGCTGCTCCAGGGAAACCACTCAAAAAGGTCTCGACGTCGCCGCGAGACAAGGCATCTGAGATATTGGTGCGAGTGGGCATGTAGACTGCCTGTAGACGAAAGCCATTCTCTGCCTGCATCCGATACACATGCTTCAGGACCGCATTCGTTTGAGGGCTGTGGGAACGGCCTTTGTTCGTCACTGCCACTACTCCGATGTTGTCCGAGCGCACTAAATAGGTGACGTTTTCCGATGATCCGCGGTGCGTTATGATACCTTCGAATTTGTTAAAAAAAATAAGTCGGTGGAAGGCTGAAATGATAGGACAAAATTACCCAAGTGCAGGGCCAATCGAAGCCCAAGTTCTATTGCGGTGGCTTCCGCCCAACCAATGTCGAAATCCCGCTTTGGGCCGACCTTGAAACCTGCTGCCCAACGCCAGACGGCCCAGTGCTTCTGAATGACCACTCCAATGCCAAAGGAAGTACTTGCATCTCCCCACCACCCAATGTCCACTGGTGACGGGTCTGTGATGAGTATCGAGTTTGGAAGGAGTGATAGTAGAGATTGGATCCAGGGCAGATCCGTGAGAACAGCTGCGGACGGGCAAAGATGTGCGCGTGGAGAATGGAAATTGGATGCGAACACTGCTATAGCACGCAAGAACGGATGGATCAGAGGGAAGATACATGCCACGTGCATGAGTTTTCCGTGCAGACTGGCAGCCTCCTTTGCAGTGAATGTGGCTCCGAGGCTCAGCCAGAGCGTGATTGTGTCCTGCACTTTGCGGAGCTTGTCCTCCGGCAGCAAAACTCGCTTGAGGTCCAAATCCCAGTCGAAACCAATATATCGTTGGATGGAGGCAAAGAGCCGAAGCTTCTCGAGGCTCCACGGTACTCCGCAGTGGGCTGTTAAGGCTATGAAATCTGCTTCGGTCCATGATTGGTGTGGGAGGTGGATGACTAGGAAATTGTCTACCCATTTTCGGATGAGTTCGAAACCGGCTTTGTTGTAAATGGCTACGAGCATGTCGGCGACAGAGCCAAAAACACCAGCACTGGAAGTAAGGCCGAACATGAGAGCTCGATCCACGTAAACAATTCCTTTCCAGAATATGCAGAGGGCATTTTGCTGCCAGGGTATTACTGGAATTATACGATAAGCTGAAGAGACGTCGAAGGTTGCTGCAACACAACCGGGGGGAAGCGTGAGGATGAGGGCGGCAGTCTCGTCGAATGTACCCCAGATGGTAGGAAAGTCATCTGCGCTGATTCCGTCGTTTATGGACTGTATATTTGGGGAGTTGTGTGGGTAGGATAGGTCCTGCACTATGCGGAACTTGCTGGAATGTGGCTTTGGGACAAGGCCCAGAGGGGAAGTACGAAATGGTCCGATTAAGAGTTCGAGGTCTGTGGGGCTGAAACCTGTAGAATATCTGCCCGCGGCTTGTTCTGAGAGTATGTACGCATCGATTATGGAAGGATTGAGTAATGAGGACGAGTGATTTTCGAAATAAATGAGTAGTGGGTGGTGATTCTGAGACACCAACATTGAAGCCGTTATGTATACCGTCAACGATATGACGCCAATCATTAAATATACCATATGTACGAAGGATCTCTTCCACCCGGAGGTAGTCGAGCAGGGTGACAACAGCACGTGGGTCACCCGCGAGCCTTGCAGCTCCCGGCGCCGTGAGAAGAATCTCCGCAGATGCTGCAGGAGTGGACATTTCTGCAGTTGGGACCGAAGGTGCAGATGGATCCATTGGCCCAATTAAAGCAGTAATGTTTTCCGTTTGAGGCAGCGAGTGCATGCTTGCTCCTGGCGTTGGTAGCGAGGGCTGCAACTGGTTTTCCCGCTGCAGTTGTATAGGCGGAACAGTCGGCGGGCAAGTGGCCACTTGCTCCGCAACGAAAACAATGGCTCGATACGAGTGTATGCGACTTTTTACGAGGGGAAGAATGAAAATCGCTCGGGGCAGCTCGCTTAGAGGGTGAGATAAACGGAGCAGACTGAGGTATGATAGCAGGAATTTTATTATTTGCAATGGTAAGGGCCGCTACGTCGAGGCCGGCAAGATTATGCTCGTGGTTGGCATGAGCCAATTCTCTTTGCTGCACGTCGTAGTGCATTGCCACGGACCAGCCATGCGTACGGCTGATATCGAGAACTACGAGATGATGAGATACAAGGGCTGACGCCCGAGCCTCGCCCCAATAGTGCAGGGTTCTATCCTCAGCAGCCTTTGCTGCCGCTATCCAATCAACTGTTACAATCAAGAGCTCGTTTGCACGGTCGAGACCTTTAGCTGCAAGCCCATCTTGTGTAAAGATGAAGGCTGAGTCCTCTCCACGCAGGAAAGCCTTCGAGCGAGCTGCGTGTGAGAGCTGTGTATGGAACGTAGCGATATTGCTTAAAAGCCTCCTCGACTTTGAGGGGTATGGCTAGAACGGAGTATGTCAGAAAAATGAGTATAACGGTGCGGCAAAATGGGGGATGGAGCAGATAACATAAAGAAAACGGAGCCACGAAGAAAAACCGACACGGTAAGGTGCGGAATTCAAGAGTGAAAACGGTGATATTGCCTAACTAGGCTGATGGCTCGGTGTGGTGCTGTCGGTGAGCTACTGAAAGGTAGCCGACGATGCGAGTGCGGTATACGTGGGATAACCACGATTCGATACGAACGACGGTGGAGACGGACTTACGCAAGCTCAGAGCACTGACTTTGTGCCCTGGTTGGAGGGCAGGTAAGACGAGCCGTTTAGGCTCGTCTTTAGCGCCAGCGAGGTTTGCTCGTATACGGTCGACATCCGCAGGGTTCGCTACCAGAGCTTGTTGAGGAGCGGGGGCTCTGGCCGGTATATGGATGCCGTGAGCGTCCCCACGCTCGAGCTCGGCGATGCGTGCCCTTAGAGCGGCGATTTCGTCCGCGGGTGCGGGTGCAGCTGCTGGTGGTGCTGCTACTGGCGGTGCTGCTGCTGGCGGTGCTGCTATTGGTTGCGCGACATGAGGCGCTGGAATAGGCGCTGCGGGTTGAGTGGCGTGAACGGCGGAGGGATGGGCATGCTGTGGATGCTGGATGCTGGGCTATCTGCGATGCAGGCAGCTGAGGTGGACCAGCTTGGGCTGGGGGCCTTGGGGTAGCAGCTGCTCTGCTGCTTGGAAGAGATGGCGTTGTGGATGACGACGGCTGTGCGATTGAATTGGAACCAGATGCGGAT
This sequence comes from Suillus bovinus, assembly GCF_016758785.1. NCBI lineage: Eukaryota > Fungi > Basidiomycota > Agaricomycetes > Boletales > Suillaceae > Suillus > Suillus bovinus. Next base: position 161,772 of record NW_024542116.1, on the reverse strand, counting down.
GCAACCTGGGTTGATGGGGGAGTAATGGGAGCATTTGGCGCCCCTTCGTTTAATTCGATACCGAGGTGCTGATACATTAGAAACTGTAAAAGAAACGATTGTAGGTACAGGACAGTAGTGAGGAAGTATGCTGTACGACGAACTCGTCGTCGTGTAGGAAAGGAAAATAGATACAGAAGCGAATAGCGCGCGCGCTCAGCTGGACGTATGGTGCCGAGACATTCCGGCAGGCTCCATTTCTCGGCACCTGTACATTAGTTGGGTTCGTGGTTCGGAGAATGAGACATGCCCAGTGGCCCCAGTCGGTACACTATGTAGCTCAAACGTTCATTCTTTACTTACCGTATATAGTATCCCGCTTATTTTCTCAAATCGCAATCACCACCAGGGACGCTGAACCAATGCTGGACTGCACAATAGTGGTCTCGATGTATTATATTAAACGAGCAAAGATATTATATTTAATCATGCCAGAGGACCAAAACACGCTCCGTCTCGCATGCCCGAGCCCGCCATCATGATAGAGAGGACAACCATGACTGTATCTCCGATGCACCTGTTTCCGCTGGGTATATTTCAATACTCGACCTTGGGAGAACGACTCCGCGTACGTCTAAATCAAGACAACATCAGCCAAAAACAAAAATAACAACAGTACGGACCTCCGCAGTGTAAACACGGAACGATGAATATACGAACCGATAAATAAGAACAACCTTACCAGCCCCTCCCAAAAACGACCACCGAACATCCCGCCCACCCCCACGCACAAGCAACACAAATGCCAGCCATCGCCATCATCTCAGCAGGAGCGATGGGCTCCGCAATAGCCAAACGCCTCGTCCAGTCCGGATGCACAGTCTACACCAACCTCGACAACCGCTCCCCCGCAGCCCACCAACGCGCCCTCGACGCAGGGATGATAAATCTCCCCTTCGAAACCCTCCTCTCCAAATCAAACTTCATACTAAGCATCGTCCCTCCAGGGGAAGCTTTCGCATTCGCGCAAAAGATCCAAAGAGGACTCGCTGCGTCTCAGACTCTTCCGCGCGCTTTCGTCGATTGTAACGCTGTGAACCCCGAAACGGTGAAACGCATCGGGGGGCTGTTTAGTGGGACCCCTGTGGGATTCATCGATGCGGGGATCGTAGGGACTCCGCCGCGAGAAGGATGGGATCCCACTTTTTACGCCTGTTCGGAACCAGGAGCACAAGATGTGTTGGAAGAGTTTGCTGCGCTTTCCCAGTACGGACTTAAAGTATCGTTGTTGAAAGGCGAAGGTGCTGGAATAGGCTGATGCGAGTTCTTTGAAGCTCTGCGAGTCCTGTGAGTCCTTCGTTTCTTGTAATACGGAGAGCGGGGCTTACGTAGGGTGCTGGTGGGATTAGATGATGAAGAAAGGCTCTATAGGCCTCTTCATGACGATGATGTTGAGTGAGTCCTTCTCCCCATCCCCTCAAATTCAACCTTTTTCATGATCAAAACAACACCCCAGCGGCCCACCGCTCCTCACCAGCAACAGCCGACGCCCTAATGAAAGAACTCAGCATCTCCCAACCAGCCTTAATGTCCAGACTCATCCAAACAGTCCCAGAAGGAATTCCCAAAGCCTACCGATTCGTAGCAGAGATGGAAGGCCTCTCAGAGTTCGTAGGAGGGGGAGAAGCGGATGTCTTTATGGGTTTCGCCAGGGTGTTTGAGAGAGTGGCGGGGTCGCTTCAGGGTGATGGGGTCGATGTCGAGACGTTGAGGAGGGGCGTGGAGAAGGCTTTGGAGTTGCAGGGGACGTCGAAGTAAGCGTCGGATTTATCTCCTGGGGTGATTCATCGAGTGGCGGTGTGCTTGAACGTTTTAACTTGAAGAGCTCGTCAATCAATTAAAGATTTTGCTTAACATGCGTTCCAAAGTTTGTGGACGAGGTTACACTTGTCGACCAATATGAATCCCGACCACGAACTTGTAGATAACGAACGTAAGACATGCACGTAGTTCAAGATGCAAGATCGATAGAAAAACTGTCGGACGAGTCCTCAGATCTAGTATGACTAAGCGGCGTTAAACGTTAAGCTTGTCTCCCAAGTCGCACGAAGCTCGCTCCACGAAAAAGCAATAAACGAGGATAATGTTGTCAATAGTAAGAGCTTAAGCTAAGTACTTCGAGCAGGGGGGACATAACAAGACTGGGAGTAGATATCAAGTGAGGTTCGAAGCGCGCGGATCAAAGTAAGTAGGGACGAATGTAAACGAGACAAATAATATACCTACCACAAACAAAACGGTCTCGAACATACGTCCTTCATAACTAAAAGATGATATGACTGAATAAAATAACAAAAACCATGAACTCAGTTGTCCTGCTCCATCGTCTCCTTCTCGTACTTCTTCTTTAGGGAGCTCACTGTGTTCGGCGTCAGTTCAGGGATGGAGACCGGAAGGGTGACGAAAGCGCACCTTCTCGTGATAACTGGCCCGAATTCAACCACCCGCTAGGAAATGCTGCTACGATCTACCACCACCGAATGAGGACTCTCATACCAATCAAAATAGAAAACACACCTTCTGATACAAAATCTTTCTCGACCCCTGTTCGCTAACAAGCGCAGTACTCCCGTCTAATTCACTATTTATTCACATCAGCAACCACTTCCAGAATCCCCACAAGAGAAAAATGAACTCGGACTCACTTCTTCTCATTCTCAAGCCTACAACATTCGTTGCTAAGCATCACAAGCTGCCACACAATCGCCTTCATCGCCTCTGTCAATCGATATTTCTGCGCAGGGGGATGTGCGTCTCGTGTTCCGTCGGCTTTGTTTGTTCCTGGGGCATTGTCGCCATCTGGGAATGGTCCCCCACCGTCTGTGCCTGCACCGTCGGCACGGACGTTATCGCCATCGACACCGCTCACTGCACCGTCGTCGGGGTGTGCAGCGTCGGCGCTTGCACTGGGCGTCGAGGCTGATGCTGCGCCTGCTTCGCTTTCGTTCTTGGCCTTTTCTTTGCGGCGTTCTGTGTGGGGCGTTAGTGGTGAGGTGAGGTGAGGTGAGGTAAAAGTATAGTGTATGCGAATAGTACACAAGGACAGACGAATGAAAAGACGAGATGTTGAACAAGAAAGACAGAGGTGACGCACCCCAAGCAACAACGCTCTTCTCCCACTCTTCCTGCGCCTTCGAGAACCCCTCTTTCGTAAGTCCCGCAAGCTGTTGAAGCAGCTCGTCCTGTCTATCTGTCAAGATCTTGAGGTGGTCTGTGAATATAGTGCGTTTGATGAGTTTCTATGAACCGACCCGATCCAGTGAGTGAGCGCGTTCAAGTGTAGGTGACACGACGTACAGTCATAGTATAACGGTTATAAGGAAACAGGACTGGCATAAGATTGAAAAAGTCTTCATCGTATTCACCGAGATTGACGGCTTTCAAGGCAACATCTGCGAGTATGGGTTTAATAGAGGGTGGGAACTTGCCCTTGACGTCCCATGATTCTATGGCAACGTAAGGTCATAAGCGGGGGGTATGTAGTAGCGTAGCACGGACCTTTGGAGATAGCAGACTTTAGGTCTTCGAAAGCTAATTGGAGTTCAGGATGGAAGTCGCGCTGGTGGGAGTGAGTGGATGGGTATTAGGTGGACTTGAGGGACGTACGATGTCGACGACCTTTCTCTTTTTCCCGTTTTCCTCTATGACTGTATAGTTCTTGCGTTTCTTATTGGCCTTATCTTCGCATAGTAAACTGATAGGATGTTCCTTTGTGCCATCCTCCTTGATGACGGTCTTGCTAGGTCCAGCAGTCGCACCCCCTTCGGCGGGGACCTTTTTCGATTTAGGTTTCTTGGGGGTCCTGCTGCGGATACGAAATGAGGATATGGGGACATGTGATCAGACCGGACATACCAATCTTTCATAAGAGCGACTTCGCCACTAGAGACGTAAAAGCCTTGTTGCTTTGTTTGAGCGAAATGAGTGCGATTATCGATGTTCAATTCCGAGTCGTCGATGAAAGGGTCGTTTACGTCGTAATACTCTGAAGTGGCATGTTTTTTCTGAGTGCCTTATTCAGCGTGGATATAGTTGATTTATGTTGTGTGTGATATTACCTTTTTCTTTTTCGGCTCGCCTTCGTCCTCCCCTTCGGAGTCAGACGTGTCTGCTTTTGGAGGAGGAGGTGTAGGTTGACGTTGACCTGTTGTCTTTGCGAGAGTAGCAATATCGACTTCATAATTATCTGGACCTCCTAGATTTATTTGGAGTCTGATAGTTTGTAGAGGGGGTGGCGGAGGAGGAGGCGGAGTTGGAGAAGGAGAACGAAGGCGTTGTGGTTTTGATTTTGGTTTTATTGTAGAAGCGGGTTTTGATGAAGAAGATGATGCTGATGATTTTAATTTCTTTGATGGTGGTGGTTGGTCAATTGTATTGTCAGTTTCTTGCATTACTACGTCTTCAGACATGGGAGGTGGGTACGAGGTGGGTTGTTTCCTAAAAAGGAACGTATCTGCTCAAGTTCTTTTCTCTCATCATCTTTTTAGAATCCTCAAAGTGCGAATTTCACTCAACAAAACATCGTACATCCACAACTAACATGACAAATCATTTCCCACTCGGCATCTCCCGGTGTTCACTAGCGTCGTGTCCATCCTGGAGTTTCTCAGATTTCCGTACTGCTCGCATGTATGCGTTCAATTTGACCAAGTACCCATGCAAGAACTTTGGTTTAGGTGCACCTGTGCATACTCGCAACGTCTGGACAGATTTGCATCCAGCAAGACAACTTATCTCGCCCTCGGTCCCTCCCATTACAAATGTTTGACGTAAATCTAACACTAACTTCACGCGGAGTGCTATTAATGCGAGTGTTAATACCGAGAGATTCAAGATTCAGAGATGACGAGCCTGAGGCCCTGAATAGCAACCTGCGGAAGATTTGGGGCGAGACGAAGCTTACTACTGGCACTCCAGCGTTGACGAGGGCCGTCGCCGAGGGCAGGGACAATAATGAAAACAGTTGAGAGGCGAGTTAACATGATGATGAGTTAACCTTACTTATAGAGAGGTTGTTCGTGCTGTCTCTGTTATTAATTATGCTCCACAGAAGAGGGTCGTGTTTTGGATACAGTACCGAGCAGCAGAATTGACTCAAAACACTTCGATGGCGGGAGTTCAAACGTGCTGCAACCTTGATCTCAGTGAGAACACGCTACAGGTTGATACCAAGTGATCGAAAATATACGATACATATTAGCGGATATGGACAATATTGCCGTGCTCGAGAAGAGCGATCCCTCCATCGACTATTTCGTTCAAATCAACTCTCCAGCAAGTTCACAAACCATCCGGATCATGCATGACTGTCGTAACTGTTCCTGTGTGACTTCTCATGATCGGTGCAGGAAGATATCATATCTGTAATGCACGAGGCAGTCGGCATCGGTATCTGCAACTCGAACTGCTCTCCCTAATCAGAACTGCAATTAATTTACTTAGATATACTATGGACGATAGTCACCTTTCATCGAACATCCTCCCCAACCGGAACCCGCGCTCCAAGAACAGCTTCTCTACGAGTTCTTAGTGCTCCTTCATACGCCTTACATGCCCACTTGAGAAATCCCACCTCTTTGCCCCTACCCTGCTCAACCAAACGGGCATGTAGCAATTCCACATCCGAAAAACTTAACAAGGGTGGGACACGCTCGTCAGGTGTACCAATGGCTGATGTGAGGCGCACGAGGGGGCGAGGCGTAGCGGATGAATTACTGAGAACTGTACGTGTCGAGAGGATGGGTGGTTTCGCAAAAAGGGTGATTGTACGTTTTTTAATGATATCTTGACTGGGAGCATCTATATGAGCAGACGATGGATTGCGGGCTAGAGGCAGTAGCGCGGTCGGAGGATACCGTGATATAAACATGCGGATTAGTGCAATTGCACGATCGACATCACCGTTTCTAGACGAGTGCATTAGTATGACCATAAATGTTGAAAAAATGAAAGACTGACAAGAGATGAATCCTTCTGACAGCAGTGTGCGCTCTCTCGACCAGCCTGGCAGTCACTGTCGTCTCTGTGGCCCCATCGACCCACTTGCGCTCAAGCTCTTCCCAGCGCGCCCATAGCTCATCAACCCATTTTCCTGCAATGTCACGTTCACGCGGCCTTGCAAGTGCACACTTCTCGAGTGCGTCGACATAAGTGCGTGAATCACCCATAAGGCCAACGCCAAAAGAAGAAAACAGCCTCTCAAATACATCACGCGCACTTTCGAGACTCGCATGCGAGTAATACACGGACATGTACGCATTGAAGAGGCGTGGCGTGAGTCTGACATCGAATTTTCCAGCGAGAGGGCCGGGAGGCACGTTGAAGGATGAATGAGAGGTAGGGTTGGTATCTTGAAGAATTCTCTGGAAGAGAGCCCTAGCTTCTGCAATGACCTCGCCTGATGATTGGGGCGGGAGGTGTGAAAAGGAAGGCATGGTATTCATATGCGACAAATCGGTCGGAACTGCATCGCAATCTGAAGGAACCTCTGCAGATTCTGAAGGCAAGTCTGACGAGCAATCAGTATCGCTTGCTAGCGATCCGTCTTGTTTTGGAGGAGCAGCCGGAGCTGGAGCTACAACCACACCGTCGTCCAAGATCCTGGTTGCACCCCTTTTGAATGGGGGTCTATATGCGGCATAAGCGTGGAACATGTGCTGCATCATCTCCTCATTTAGACCATCAGCTCTTACAGCTTCTGCTAGGATCCATCTGGCCCGCCCCAAATCCCCCACGCGCTTACAGCCATCCAGCAGAGCCGTCCAAGTACGCACCCCACCAACCCCTTGAAGGTCCCCACCACCAACTTCCGAAGAACCGCCTCCAAAGCGGTCGCGCATTTGCCGTGCAAACCTGATGGCTTCAGAACCCATTCTCCTCCGGCCTTCGCACAAGCACGGATCACGGCGTCGTATGCCCCTATGGTCGGCACGATTCCCGCGTCGATCATCTCAGTCCACAGGTCTAGGGCACGCTCAGGTTCGGGAGTTGAAGGAGTTGAAGCACAAGCGCGGATCATCACTGCGTAGAGATGAGCATCTGGGGTCGGGTGCGCCACATAGCGCATGTGCGCGAAAAGGTCCCAAGCTTGTGAATTTGCAGCCAGTCTTCCCAACGGTACATCTGGTGTTGAGGATATCGAAGGAGGTGAAGGAGAGGGGCAGACAGAGAATAGGGAGGATATGATGCGTGTATAAGACTTCATGGGGGCATGGAGTCCAGAAGCCTCATACTTATGCAGAAGGTCGATAGCACGAGTGGGAAATGCGCGTGACGCAAAGACAGCCGGGTCACGCAGGTACGACTTGATGTGTAGGTCTCGTTGAATCTCAGAAGGTTTGCCTGTACAAAAACATAATCAGTGGACATTTGCAAGGTGCATGCATCAAATACGAACCAGTTAAGATATTCACCATAAATCCTTCAAATCGTTCTACATTTCCATGCAGCGCGTGATATCCAAGCACGATATTGATGATATCTTGGGGCGGTGAGACACCAGAAAGCTATGTTGTTCATGAACATCTGGAAACAAGATGGAATTATGATACTAACCTTCAGAGACTCTACTGCACTTTCCGCACTGTACAAATCTCCATCGCGCATCTATAAGGTATGTAAGTGATTGACTTCATCATTCTGAAGTTGAAGACGTACATAAACCTGGATCCGTTCTCTCACTTCAATCATGGCAGGTGTATCTATGTCTTCCTCAGAGGGCTTCGTAACCTCTACGGATTTTTGAGTAAGCGGCACCTCCAACAAGTCTTCATACATCGACGATAGCTCCTCATCCGTGTAACGAAGAGAGAGCGCGACCTCTGACTCTGGGGTTGCTTCCATGACATCCGATGGTACTTGCATGGTTTGTAACGCAAGGACTCGCCCTTCAAGCTCGGACATTGGGGATGTAGAGCTTTTGGGCGGCTTGAATACAGGGGAGGAGACCCATTTTCCAGAGTCTTTGATCATCAAAGAGCCTGGTGCTCTGCGGAGTCGGCGCCGCCTGGGTTGCATGAGCTTGGACAACTGATATAGAATAGCAACTCACCTAGAAAACACATTTTTTTCCTCAGTGGGCTCGAAATACGGCACGGGAGACGGCACGAGCGCTACCGCCTGGTGTAAGTTCCTTGAATGGCATCTCCATTTCACTGATTGGACCTGAGCAAGGCTAAAATCGAGTAGACCGAGGGGAAGGATAGTCTTTGGCATGACATAGGTCGCAAAAATCCGACAGACTATGATAGTAACTCGGAGGGCACGTGACCATACACAACTTTGAGAATTTGCGCCACTGCAGCTTGTCTTACATGTATAAGTCATATCGGCAACAAATGCCAAATACATAGATATCATGAGAATAAATTCATCAGACACATCCGTCTTAGATGAAGATCAAGCGAAGCGTCAGTCATCATCACATCACAGCCCGAGCTCAACCCATCATACATTCGTCTTCTCCGGATCCTCTTTCACCTCCCCCCTCGCCTTCTCCTCACCCTCAGTGTTCGGCACCTCTCTCTCGTTCCCATCTTGATAGAGCTGCTCAGGGTCAGGCTTCTGGAACAACACGAACTTCTTGAAGCCGTAGGGTATCTGCCGCAGGCCGTATGCAACGTGCTTGCTAAGGGGGATAGAGAAAACTTGGTCGAGCTCCTCCAGGGTCTTATCTTTCGTCTCGCGCACCAATAACAAGATGAGTACCCAAAGAATACAGCACCATGCTGCGTACCAGCTAAAGGCACCTTGTGGTTTCAAGGCCAAGATAAGCCATGGCCAAGTGATTGACAGAACGAAGTTCCAGAACCAAGTGGTCGCAGTGGCAAAGGACATGCCGACATCACGGATGTAAAGAGGGAATGCCTCTGCGGAGTACGTGAACGGCACCGGACCTTCGCCTGAAGAATAGAAGATTGTGAAGAGGTCTGAAGGAGCAGGTATTAATGGCAGTATCAAGTACCAAAAGGATGTCGTACATATCCCGATACTAACGCCAGCTATACGCCCTGTTTCCGACGTACTCGAGAAGGAGAAGCCCGTGACTAAAAGACAGATGGCCATGCAAGGAAACGTGAACAAAAGTAAGTTCCTCCGCCCGAAAGTGTCGATCTAGTGTTACAACTTTCAATATTTACAGAAACTTCATCTACAGAAAGGGACCACTCACGGTGAAGACAGCAGGGAGGGCGAACAACCAGTTGAGTGTACCAAATACAAGGGAGGAAGTCAGTGCTGATGTCTGCGTCAAACCAGAAGCAAGGAAAATGTTGGATGAGTAGTAGGCTACCATTGAGTTAATAATCATTTCGAATCGTGGGCACAAATCTCATACCAATAACATTGAGACCGCAAAACTGCTGACCGAACATGACGACCCAACTAGCAACGGCAGCATGCCTGTTACGTGGAATTGCGAACATCTCAACAATACGGTTGCGACCCTCCATCTCGTTCTCCGCCTCGAGCAACACGTGAATGTAGTACAAATCACGAGCAGCCTGAACGTGCGAGAAACGAAGCCGACAAAGCTCATTGAAAGCATCCTCGTAGCGACCCCTGGATATCAACCAACGAGGCGACTCGGGTGCAAATAAGATTTGCAGGCAGACAATAAGACCGGGGACACCAGCAGAACCCAGCATGAGGCGCCAGTTCAGACCAGTCACACCAGGGGTGTCCGGAATGAAGTAGAATACCAAGTCAACAAGGTCTCCTAGAGCAATGCCAAAAGCGGTCCACATCTGCCACATCATGACGAGAGCGCCACGAATCGGTGCAGGTGAACACTCGGCGGTATACACTGGGACAGTGGTCGACTTGGGACCAATACCAAAACCAAGGAAGAACCGTGAGATGAAAAGGTGCCACCAGCTATTTGTCAATGCAGACCAGATGCATGTCAAGAACGAGATCAGGCAAGTGACGAAAATGGTCTTTTTACGCCCAAGATAATGGTTGAGCGGATGCGTCATCCAACAAGAAATTGTGGCACAGCATCTGTGAAGTGATGAGCGATAATATTCTGTGATAAAAACAAAGTACACACACAAGTATGGCGCAGAGTTGACGAGACCGACCAGCCATGAATCGCGTTCTGCACGCACAATTTATGGATGATTATTGGAATGATGGAAGAGCCTTCACGCACTACTGTTGGGATCGCCGATACTGAACTGCTTGGGATAAATGATTTGAGCGCCATTGATAACAGCCTCGTCCATTCCCTGAACAGCCGCTGCAAGTGATGACATCACCACCATCTGTTTTGATAGTGTGAGCTGTGACGAACAGTTCAAAAGAGAGCAACACCAACGTAATACAGCATGGGCGTTTGTCGCCACTTGTGCTCAACCTCTTCCGTTAAAATTCGTTTGTCTTCTTGTGAAAATTTGTCTAGACGATCATGGCCTTAAGATCAAGGACCTCATGTCAGCTAGGGAAAATGCTTCTCATGATGGCATACAAGTGGGATCCTGGGCAAGAAGCGCTCCTTTCTCGAGCTCAGGCAGCAAATGAGTCAGTCCTTTCTCTTCGGCAAAAATTTCGACATCTGCCATTAGACGATCATAAGGTATGCCATTCAAGGGGTTTGATAACTTGGCATTGGCATTACTGACAGAAAATTTTGCGTCAGTCGTGGGCGCTTGACACACGATCTCATACGCACGCGATGGCTCTTGTCCTTGCATCTATAATTGATTTATGGTGGTAAGCATGATGCAGGCGCTTTGCTGCGGTACCAGATTTTTCGTTTGAGGGCGAGGACGTTGACATCCCAGTTGTAGGCGCGCAGCACAGAAAAATAGGCAGAAGGGAGCCTTACTTCTATCGGCTGTTATAAACCCAGGGATATGATATAGCGACGTTCGTAGTAGCCAAAAGAGCAGGGTATACAACGTCAGTTGTCCAACACAATATTGGAGGTGAAGCTTTGAAAGCCACCCGGGCACAAGAAAATACTGCGTCAATACTGCGACTGCTGCGGTAATAGAACTTGAGCACAGCATGTGTGGATACTCAGCTCAAATGAAACGACGGTGAGAGAAGGCACACGTACGGACACTCTCGAAAGCTTTGAAAGATGTGCAGAAGGATATGGTCAGCAGCTTGTTACCTGCCAGGAGCTGACAGAGAACATGAAGGTCTGGAAGAGTCCTGGAAATTGCATCATCATAAGAGAAATTCCGGTAGTAGCATCGGTACACACCCTAAACACGATGAATGAGATCTTGCATTGCAAGTTATACTATATCCTCTTCAGGTGTCTGGATAATAGCAGGAGTCGAGGTATCCAAAAATCTTCAAGATTTCACTATTTCCATATTCTGATGTAGCATAGAAAGCAATCGTGGCCAGTTCAACACTACGTGACATTAGTTGAATGTAGACTCGTAGAGTCGTTGAGTGCAAATGAGCATTTGAAATTGCAGATTCTCTTTTGGATGCTACACGTGACGCGTGAATCGTGACTTGACGAAATAAACCTCTTCTTCACCAACCGTATTACCCAACTTTCCATGAAGCCCAATGCACCATGTATCATCATGCCTTAGCCTCATGCAAATATCGCTTTAGCCTCGTTTCCAGCCTTGTGGTTTGCTGTCGAAGGCATGGGCTGCCTCAGCACTGACCGTCTTACTTCCCTCGCAGGTCTTGTCTTCTGTGTGCCAGTGCCCCAGTTGAACTCTTTCTGCATGCGTGTTCACTCTAGTTAACTAGGGTTTGCACTCATTGCAACACCGTTTACAGTAAACTGGGACAGTTATTGTCTTAGGGCAGTAACATAACGTACAATGTGGAGGACTCACGAGCGGCTCTGCACCGCAGCCTTCAAACTAGATTCGAGCAATCCCCATCTCAATGAGGCCATTAAGCTCCCCCTGGTGACCGTCTCCGATCCTTGTCTCTTAACAATCTTACCAATAGCCTGCGCGAGAGATTCAAGCAGTGGGGTGACCCGTCTGGCCTCGATGAGACCGTTGAGCTTCACTACTTCATTCCCCCCTGGTCATTTCTATCGATCCTCGTCTCTCAACAATCTTTCCAATAGCTTCCGAGACCACTTCTAGCAGGCGGGGTGTCCTGTCTGACCCCAATGAGTCCATCGAGCTCCATCGGGCTGCATAACTCCTCCATCCTCCGGGTGATATGATCCTATATGATCGATCCATGTCTCTCGACAATCATGCTCTTAGCCTTCGAAAAAGATTCTAGCAGCAGGTTGTCACATCTGACCTGGATGAGGCTATCGAGCACCATCGGGCTGCATTGCTTCTATGTCCCCCCGGTCATGCTGGTCGGTCCACGTCGGCTATCCAATTCTCCAGATTTCGCAGTGTGATTGGTCTGTCGACGACGAGGTTGCACAACAGATCCGTGTCTGTTTTCTACGAAAACCTGGTTGATAATCCAGGGAGATTGGACTGCACACGGGCTGCGGTAGCGTTGCACAAGGCCGTGAAGTCGCGAAAGAAGATTCCCCCTGGAACAACAGATCGTATCTATTCACATAGGTGTCTAGCTGAGACTCGATTGGCCGCATTTTCTGTAGCAATTTTGCCCAGTTGTTTCATTCGCCCGTTTGAAGCCGAGTGATGTGGCATTGCTTGAGGTGAGACTTGTCGAGCTGATATGACAAACTGGCGTCAAAAGCACGCGTGAACCTACTAGTGACCTGACATGCAACAGTTCCTCTGAGCTACTCATCAATAATTTTACAAGGCGGGGTAACGATACATATTCAGAAAATATTACCGAGCTAACTTATTTGAAACTTCACCTTCCCAGTGCATTCACCAGCATATGTACACCCCATGTGAACTCGTAAAACGGTGTTCGGATCAGTTGGATCGTGTTTTCCATGTTTAGATTGGCATGTCCACTCGACGTTCTGGCCCCACAGATCGAAGAATTTTTGGACATTTTCCTGCTGCCCTGATGCAAGCAGGTATTCATACACTGCGCGCCACGCGCTGTCCAATGCACCGATGACCCACCTGCAAGTCACATTTGTAATCATCAAAACGACCTAACCACTTCTCACTCACGCATGACGGGTGCTGATGGACTCTCCAGCGAAATGGAGTCTCTTGTTAGCATTAGGTACGGTGAGAGCCGTGTATAAATCCTGAAAATCTCCAGGCCCAAATGATGCAAAGGCACCTGCGGCGGGTGAGAATCGATCAGCTCATATCGATATCTAAAAAACCCACCTATGGCGAGCGGGTTGTTGCCCCAGTTCCATGCATGCATATCTACGTACTGATCCAACAAGAAACTATAATCCAAATCGTGTACTTCTGCGAGATTGCGCAGCACGAGTTCCTTCAATTGTTCCTCGTACTCTGTCTTACCGGTGTTGACGAGCACTCCCAAGCGTTCTGCATCATTTTTCCAACAGTAGCTCGCAATCAGTACTGTAGACGGCGTGCTCGATTCAGCCCCGTGAGAGGGGTAGACGATATTTCGAATGGGAAGGTCTGTGGTTGATTGACCTCCTATGATATCGAAAAGTTCGGTCCACCACGCTGATCGAAAACGGACGCCGACTTTGACCGAAGGATCATATTGCAGTTTACGCAATGCATTTTTCTGCATCACATTTAAACCGGCACCTCCGAGTTCGATCAGTTGCAGGCATGGCAGAGGGATAGTCGATATAACATGTGAATATGTGCGCGGGCTACATTCGCCCCGCACAGAAACATTCATTGCCATGTTTCCATCTTGAGAGATGCTCGTGACCTTTTTATTGAATTGGATGAGAGACTTGGTGCCGTTAGCAGTAAGGTATGCCTCCATATGGTCGGTAAGTACTCGAGAACCGCCTCTATATATGCCACGTGTAAGGTTGTGCATAAATTCCAAGACAGAAAGCACGCTCACTCGAAACATTTCCATTCTACATGTCCAAAGGTCTGCGACTCGACACTGCCAAATGCCAGCGTATCAAGAACCCATTCAGTCAAAGCGCAGTCATGCGAGCCTGTGCTTTCATTGAATGTCTCGCACCAATTGATAACATTGGTGGAAAGATACGTCTGCGGAATTGGGAGGCTGGCGCTGGGAATGTACTTGAATGACATGAACGAGCGAAGCGAGTATGTATCGTGCTCCCTCATTTTTTTCCAGCCCAAATCGACATTTTGCTCCAAGTCTGTAACCAGACCCTCGACGAACGGCCCAACGACGTCGTTGACAATATTCTCAACTCCCACAGCAACGTACTGAGGATCCACACCCAATTCTCGGGCATGGAAGTCAGGAGGGCGCGAGGTCCGAGAGACTTGATAACGTTGATTGTTAAAGTAGAGGAAATGACCCTGTCTCTTTGACGTAAAATGATAATCGATAAGGTGGGAGTTTAGAGGTGCCCTGCATGAATCCCAAGGGAACGGCCTACGATTTACACCTGTCCCGGGCCACGAGGGGGTTGATTCAACAGGGTCCACGTCGTTGAGCTTCGAATAATTGATCAACTCCCCCAAACGCCTCATGATGCCAACCTTGTAATTGCCTTGAGCGTCCTTCTTTGGGAGGGGGAACCTCATGCCCCCAGCATCCTAATCAGTGATAAAGCCAAGAGTTTACATGGTCAGCATCTTTGGCGCAGCAGAATCGAACGAAAACATACGCAGTAGTCGTATTTATTACCATTTGGGAAGTCATAGGTGAGGAGGCGCCCGCCGGTGCGGTCTGACGCCTCCAAGATCTCATACTTGATGTCTAGCGAATCTAGGATGAGGGCGGTGTATAGACCACCAACTCCTGCGCCTAGAATTCCAACTGTACCGGGCGGGCCACGACCCTGCTTAGAGAGCGCAGGTAGCTGCGAGGTCTCTTCAAAAGCAATCAGGGCGGGGGGAATGTTTTGGAGGAGAGCATCATCATAATCTTCGATGATGTTTCGACCCCAGTAGGCAAACGCATCTCCCTGAAAATCCATAGTAAGCGTCACTGGGATCGAAAATTGAATGTGTTAAATATATCTCGTCTAGTAAGAACAGATCGAACACCAACCTATATATATCTTGTTCATTTTTCGTTCGGAGAATGAGAAGAGAAGAGTTAGCCTATTCTGAGATGACACAGCGCAAGCAACGTACTTTTGGACAGGAAGCTGAAGCCCACAGATGGCGTCGTTCAAGACGCCATTACTGGATAGTAGAAGTAGGTATATAGCACCGCGGCGCCTATGTAGCCCTATATAGCTGTTCATCACCAGCGCTACGACGAAATGGAGTTTTTCCTGATGTATACCATCTCGATTTGATCTACTACTTGACGCGCAATGTCACCGGTTAGTAAGGTAGCTAAATCTTAAATACTTACATGTCCGGGTTTGAAATTTGATGGGCCATGGTAATCAATCATACCAAGTCATTGGTTCAAGTGGATATCTTGGGACATCAAAGAGCAATCAAAGAGAATAGACTGGTGCTATGCAAGGCTTTCTCGTGTCTACTACGTAGTAGTACAGTAATCGTAATATCGGGAGTTTGTGACAATGTTGTGACATTGCACAGATCTAACAGTAAGTATCGTAGGGTAAAGTAAAACTTCATAGTGGAACCCAAGATAATGAATTATCCGGGTTCGGACCCATCTCTCACACATACAACAACATTCGAGACAAATATATCTCACAAGCTGCTTGGTGGAATGGGCGTATACACCGCAGCAGTAATGGATTTCACCGCCTCCTTCGAGTGAGGCAGATACCTCATCGCCAGGTTCGCCTCAGCCCTATCCATCATCATCATGTTCAGTTTCAAAGGTAACCAAAACAAAAGTAAAACTCACTCTCTCGGCATGTCGATAGAACTACGAAGCTGCGTGAACGTATCGTATGTATATTTCGAAAATTGGGCTCCGTCTGTCATGGGGTTCAGTGTCAGCGACATTCTCTGAATTCTGAGGTGGAGTGGAAATCTCACAGCCTGACTCGCCCACTCCCGAAAATGGTAGTTCGCTCACTGGCCGATAAAAGTAGGTGAGCGCCAATTCAAGCATGACGTCAATACTGCCGATAACATACCTGCGAGCTGTTGCAACGTGTCGTTGAAAACAATGCCACCGCTCCGTGTTTCCGAGACAACTGTTGTACAAAATTGTTAGCATGAACCGACCGTCATCAACCAAGTGAAACATACGCCGTTGCTTCAAGCCCTTGTCGTCACTAAAAGCGTACAGGACTAGCGGATGAGATCTTGGTGCGACAAATCAGTCGACGAGTTAGATATTAAGAGGAGAGCTTACCGTGCATTAACAAAGTTGATTGCCTGATCAAGAGAATCCACGGGCACGATAGGCAATATTGGGCCAAAGAGTTCTCTATAGATGCCATGCAATCAGGAACGTATTTATGCAACAACAGGCAATACTGACTCTTCCAGCAAGGAATCGCCGTCCGCAACATTCTTGACAATGGTGAGTTCGAGTCTCTTCCTCGCAGCGTCAGCGCGACCCGGAAGAACGACTTCACCCTTTGTGCGGGAAAGAAGTGAAGTGAGGCGGTTGTGGTGCAAATGTGACACGATACTTCCAAACGATGGCGAGTCCAGCGTACCATTTGGGAAAAATGCGTTATAATGCTTTTGTAATGCCTTGACCAGCTCATCCTGCCTGTCCCGTTGTACGAGGACATAGTCAGGTGCCACGCAAATCTGTCAAAATTTCGGTTCAGTACGAGGAGTGCCCCCAAATTGGTCAACATCGACTCGCCTGTCCTGCATTGTGGCACTTGCCCCACAAGATCCTCTTTGCGGCCAGATCGACATCGTAGGCCGAGTCGATAATGACAGGACTCTTTCCTCCTAATTCGAGTGTCAGTGGCGTCAGGTGCTTAGCTGCGGCGCTGGCAACGATCCTAGCGACCTTGCCATTGCCCGTGTAGAAAATATGGTCCCATTGAAGCTCCAGAAGCTTTGAAGTTTCAGGGATACCACCGTTAACGATACGGTACATATTCGGGTCGAGGTACTTCGGCACAATTTCCTCCAAGAGCTGTGAGAAGGTAGGGACAAGCTCGGAAGGTTTTAGTACGGCGGTACAACCTGCTGCGATCGCTCCAATGAGAGGTTGGAAAGAGAGCATCATAGGGAAGTTCCATGGCCTGTTTGAGCACGACGTCAGAAGGTGAAATTAAGACAGTATTTTCCGCCTCACGAGATTATCAACACGGTGCCCTTGGGAGCCTTGTATATCCTGGAACATGCGCATATTAATATCAGTCACATTGATGGATGAGGGCCCGATCACTCACGTTGGGTTCCATGGTTTCTGCCGATCAGCCACCTCAGGATGTTCAGGCTTGGCCCACTCTGGGAGCCGTTGTGCACTCTTCACGGCTCTATCGATGACGTTTCCCAATTCATTCGACAGGACTTCTGTTTTTGGCTTTCCGAGGTCTTTCCATAGGGCATCGCAAATGAGCTCGCGTTCATTCTGCGCCATGCGTGCAAGCTGGTATAGTTGGTGTTGACGCCACGGTAAGGGACGCGTCAATCCGCTACGGAAGGTTGCTTGAAGAGCATCTCTGATCTTCACGGCTGATTTAGATCATACGACGAGTGCTGAACAGATAGTACTTACTTTTGGAATGGTATTAACGAATGTTGTCATCTTTCAGTCGCAGAGTAATTGATGGAGTGAAAGGGAGGTTCGAGTTAAACATTCGAGAAATACTAGCAGTTTTATGTAGAACAACACGTTTCGTCCATCCGAAGCCGGTCGACGGGAAATGAGACTGCCGGTTGTGATAGCATACTGTCTGTCAAAAATAACTTCCCAGTCCCGGGGTCGCAGTAAGGCCGATGCGAAGTACTTTCAAAGTAGGTGTTAGGTATGACTCCGCAGCTATCGGCCCTCTCTTCGTACCCTGACATTAGTTGAAAAAGCTCAAGGTGTAAGACGAAGGCACTGACCGTCCGCATGCCATCGACGCTGGCTCGGAAGAGTGAATTTGTCCTTTCCGAGTCGTCTTTGTACTTTTAAAGTTTCACGGTATACACGTGTCTTAATATTTTGACCACAGTCTTCGCCTCCGAGTCCTCCTCTCAGCACACATTCATACCTTTACGTCCAAAAGAGCGTCTTTTTCATCTAGTCGTCGAATCCATCAAGTCAACAGTCGCACAAGGTGTCCTAGGCTTCTTACGACTCGGAGACTTCGTATATTCAAGTCTTTTGTCAAGTCTAACGTCTCATCTCTATTAACTCGTACTCAGCCTTACACACTTGCGATGGAAGAACAAGGCAGTTGGATAATTGAGCTGGAGCCTGAGGCCTGGAGATTGACATGGTCTTGACGCGGTATTCGCAAATCCTAGGGTATGGTAAACCGCACTCACCTCTCACCATGCATCGCTCACTAATATCACTACCATCTTCCTACTAGCATCGTGATACCCACATTTTTCCCGGCGCTGATATATATTTCTGGGTTCTCCCGCGCGTTACAAACTTTCTGTGGGATGGTAGTTTATCCTGCATTCGCTCTTCCTATGACGAGGACTCGAAAGCAAACGATTTTCTATCTTATCTCGATTCAGTGGGCAGAGGTATAGCACGGGTACGTACGGTACCCGTCAGCACGGTTATACGGGTATATGTCCACGGCTAGCTACGATGTTGATCTTCCGACCTGCGCTACCCTACTTGACATGAGGTATACACGAGGAATCAGATGTCGAAGTGAACATTAGGTCACAAGGATCCGTAAGAGTGGGCAACGCGAAGACTCTCCGCCGAGTACAGACTTGGCTCAAACACGAGTCGTCACGTTCTCCTAGCGCTTAATGATAAGCTTACTTGCCCTAAATGCGACACGGCCCGAGTCTTCTTAACTTTATCCTGCATGTGTGCCAAATTTGCATCAAGGCTGCAGCCATTAACAAGATCGAACGAGCAGCTTCAAGTTGATAGTATGAAATTGGGATACGCAGTGTCATTCGTCAAACCATGCTGTAAGCTTGTCTCACAGTAAAATCCATCATGATCATGATAACATCTTGAGTCTTCGAAGGACGCATGGATCTGTAGGGATGATCAGTCAGCTGGACCATGAATATCGCTATTTGAGTGTTGATGAGATAGGAAGCGAGCAAACTACGCGGCCGTGACCCACTACCCCATGTCACTGCAATATACCGGTTCGTCGACGTTCTACACTGAACTCGCTGAAATCCCCCTTCCAGTATCCGCTGATTTCATTGGTGATACTCGAGTTCCACGGGTTACATATTCCGTTCGCGATCATGACCGAAACAGCAAACGATATCTCACAAAGACTTTCGACGATCAATGCACGACCTCTCACGATTCATCCGAAGTAAAGGCGTCCGCGACATCTCCTTCTAAATGTCGCCAAGCGATCCTAAGAGAGGTCGCTAATAGCAAACGATTCGTCGAGATCTGGGCTGGCACCCAGTTAGAAGCTTCATTGGACGTATCAAACTACCATCAAGCTTTCCTCACAGATGGTGAGTAGAACAAAAAAAAAAACACGAAGCCCCACTGATCGATTCCCAGATTTCCTATACTCTCTCTCTTTCTCACCCTCCGAAACTTCCCTCTTATACACTGCCGAGGCATCTGTCAACACTGAAGACGATCCATACAACAAATTCAGATACACGCCCCACTTCGGTGATACCTCGCGCACAAAGAAACGTCCGACCATCTTTTTATTTAGCTGGACTAGATCTCCCGCCTTCACAAGAGCGACTAAACAAGACTTGACCCTTGTCGCCCTCCAGCCCACCACCCAATCACCCATCCTATTCGCCCAAGCCACATTCGCAACAGAAGACACCATCTTCGCAACCGGTCACGAACAAACCAAAGACGGTCGCATCCTCGGCGCAAAAGGATGCTTCAACCGTCCCATGGGCATCTGGCAACTCACTCTCTCAAAAACCTCACTCGGCTCCCCATCCGCATCAAGACTCACTCCCGAAACCAGATCCTGCCGTTCCCCCCGCGTCTTATTCCACAACAACCAGCCCATCAATCTCTTCTGGTTCTCAAACCCCATAGGCGGCCCTCACGCATCATGCGTCTCTCTCGAATCCAGGGATCTCCTCACAGGCACCAACACTGTCCTCGTACCAACCGTATTCGAACCTACCCCATCAGACGACTTTCCGGGCCTCTACACCGAGTACAACATGCCAGCGAGCCCATTTCTCAGGCGCACAGATCGCGTGTACATTGTTCTTCAGTCCATATGGCGCTCTCGCACAACTATCCTCTTCATCGATGCACAATCAGGAGAAATCACAGACGCGACGAAACTAGGCGACGGACCGTTGTATAGCTGGACTTTACACGCTACCGATAACAACAGTCGGTTTATTTGTTCGCGGAGCACGCCTACTACCCCTTGGGAGGTCTTATTAGGATCGTTCGATCGATACGATACCCTTGAATGGAAAGTCCTCGATAAAGCATTGTTGTCTTCTACGAGTGCGTCCCGTCCAAATTCCACTCGCCTAACTCACTCACTTGCTTGCTTCTAGTCAAAGAAGCCCTCGACGACCTAACGCCATCGATCATACCCATCACCATCCGCGCACCAACGGAAACACTCCTCATCCAGTCCAAGAGGGCTTCTATGAGTGGTGGTTCTAAGCCGGTGTGCGTCACTATCCCGCATGGAGGACCTCATGCGACCTCGACTACCTCATTTTTTCCGGCTGTTGTCGCATTAGCGCTTGAAGGATGTACGTCCCACTCTCTTACCAAATTACGACTTCCAAACCACAATCGTCGATAACTCACTCACACCACAGACACCCTCAACATACCCAATTACACTGGCTCCATGGGATTCGGTCAAAAGTACATTCAGAAGATCCTCGGACACTGCGGGAGCATGGACGTCGAAGACGTCGCCGAAAGTGTGAGGGAACTGATCAGAAGGGGCGTTTCAGAGGAAGGAAGACAGGTGGTGATGGGAGGCAGTCATGGCGGGTTTATCGCTGCACATCGTACGTCCCCTTTTTCTCGAAAATGGGCTTTCTCGTTCACACATTTCGATGACGCTAATACCCCCTTTCGCGCGCATACAGTGATAGGCCAATACCCTACCCTATTCAACGCAGCATCGATCCGCAACCCCGTGATCTCAGTAGGCGAATTCGCAACGGGGACTGATATTCCCGATTGGGTTTATTCTGAATTCGGGATCTCACCCACCGGCTCTGACTCCGACTCACTCACGTTACCCACATCCAACTCCGTCCCATTGCTAACGCCAACGCCCACACTTCCACTAATGACTCCAGACGCATATAGTACCCTCTTCGCCGCATCCCCAATCGCGCACGTCGACGATGTAACAGCACCGGTGCTGATATTGATAGGCGAGGATGATTTGAGGGTCGTTCCGGGGCAGGGGATTGGGTTTTATCATGCGATCAAGGGGAGACGTGAGTTTCGGACTGGGAAGGAGAGTGAAACGGGGAAGAAAAAGAAGAAAGGGATAGTAGATATGCTGTCTTTTCCTGGAGAGTCGCATGCGATCGATGGAGTCGAAGCTGCGAGGGTTTCGTTCGAGGCTACGAGGGATTGGTTCAAGGCATTTGGGGAGGGCGGTTAGTTGTGCGTGCGTGTGTGTATGGCAAAGCGAAGGATGTTGTGAAAAATAGAAGGTTAATGTAGAACGGAACATTGAAAGATTCGAGATACTCATTGCCACGAATATAATCTGAGGGAACTCGATATTCGATATTCAACCATGACTCTAAGGGATGAGCTGGTCATCTGAAGTTGTGTCGCTGCTGGCTTCAGAAGAGTTTCTACCTATTAAACGTTGAGTGGGGTCCAGAAAAGAAAGATAGTCATCGGCTGGTGTAGCTACTTGTATATATGTATCTCTAGCATGAATAAAATATCGAAGGAATAGTCATGCGCGGCTTGATCTGCGACCTAGTGACCGACATTCTCAAACACGTATACACAGTACCGGACAAAGCGTGATCATGCAAACATTTCCTACAGTTCCACCATCCGGAATCTAGAACCATTCAACGTAACACAAAATCACATCTCAGCTCCAATCCGAACGAGAATGTTATGCTGCATTGGCTAAAATTGAGGTCTCGCTGAAGACAAGCAGATCAGTGGGACTGTTGCCACAACGTAATGGTGAAACATACGCATGCGATGATTTAAGGTGATTGCAAGGATATTCTTCGATAACTCCGCCTTCGCCTGAGAGGACAAAATTCTTTTCTCTTCTTCCCGAGAGCCTTCAAATGCTTCTTTTGCCTTCCTCTTGAAGGGTTTGAATGGTAACTTCGTCATCCAAGTAGGCAGGTTTCCTTCATACGGATAGACGGCAGTCCTCGTAGCTTCTTCATATGCATGGGAGGCAGCAGTCACAGCTTCTTCATAGGCCTGGACGGCAGCGCTCACACCTTCTTTGACAGCGGCTGCATGCGGAGATGCCATGTACTGCTCGAGAGCGAGATAATAAGAGGGATCAGACTTCTGCTGGTCCTGAAGATAGCGCCGCTTGTCGTAAATGTAGAAAGAGTGTTCGAAAATAATGACAACAGCTAAATGATCGACAATAAGCAGGTTCATCGCAACATAGCTTCGAAATTTACCAGAACCAAGCTGAACAATGTTCTCTATGGTTGATGAACCAGCGGCCTGGCACATTTACAACATGAGAAATGCGTACAATCTGCGACCAATGGGACATACCACAGAGAGTAGCCTCGACCGCATCTCCGTTGCATGATGCTCATAAAGCTAATCAAATCATGATGGAAAATTAATAATCGTCCATCTCTGCTGAGGATCGATACACTTACATCCTGACAATTTATAATATATTCGGTCAGCTTCGCTCGAAGTCAATGCAGGATGAAAAAACCTACTTCCTAATGATGGGATCAGCGATGTCGTTCACAAGCAAGGCTCAGATCAAAACACTCACAGTCTGTTAAGGGACGTGCGATTTCAGTCGTAAGCAAAGCTCAAGCTCAACAAAGGATCAGCACACTGACTTTCTGTCAGCGGATGAGCGATGTCATCGGTGAGCAAGGCTAAAACTTGATTGTGGGTGAAGAGACTCGCCAACTGTCAACGAATCAGGCATATTGTCGGTGAGCAGCGCTAGCACTCAATGGCAGATGAAAAACTTACAATCTGTCAACGGGAATCGGTAATGTGATTGATCAGTGATGCACCAACTCGAACAAGAATCGATGTGCTTACATTCTATAAACGGATGAGTAACGTCTTCAGTCAGTACGATTTGAGCTCAATGTGCATCACCAACTCACAATCTGTTAACAGAGCAGCAATGCTTGCGGTCAGTATGGCGCGAGAGCAACGGACAATCAAGACACTCACACCCTGACAACAGTTCAACGATTGCATGGGTGAGGAAGACAGGAGGTCGACATAAGATAGTCTCACTCACAAGCTGTCAACGAATCAATGATTTATGTAGTCAGTGGGTTAATGTCAGTAGAGGATCAATCTACTTGCCTCCTGCCGATAAATTTTCGATTGCTTTTATCAGGAATGCTGGAACTCGAAAAAAATGAATGCACTCACGGCCTATCAATGAATAGGCACCAGCCTGATTTAGGAAGGTCGAGCTCAAACGAAGATAAACACACTCACACGCTGCGAACAGTGAGCAACGACTTAGATCAGCATGGCTCGAGCTCGAAGGAGGATGAACACACTCACACGCTGCGAACAGTGGGCAACGACTTGGATCAGCATGGCTCGAGCTCGAAGGAGGATCGACACACTCACATCCTGCAAACAGCGGGCAACGACTTGGATCAGCATGGCTCGAACTCGAAGGAGGATCGACACACTCACAGACTGCGAACAGTGGGCAACGACTTGGATCAGCATGGCTCGAGCTCGAAGGAGGATCGACACACTCACAAGCTGCGAACAGTGGGCAACGACTTGGATCAGCATGGCTCGAGCTCGAAGGAGGATCGACACACTCACATCCTGCAAACAGCGGGCAACGACTTGGATCAGCATGGCTCGAGCTCGAAGGAGGATCGACCACTCACAGACTGCGAACAGTGGGCAACGACTTGGATCAGCATGGCTCGAGCTCGAACGAGGATTAACAGACGTACTGCCTGCAAGTAAACGCCCAACATAAATGAGTGCAACCTTCAAACGCCCAAAAAAATCTTACCCTAACATGTGGAAACCAGGCGCCCAATCGCTCTATCATCCGGTCCTGGTACTGAGACGTTATCTCAGCAGAGTCTAGACATTCAATGAGTCCTCTGGACAATATCAGTTGCTGACGCTCATGGCAGGAAATGAGATCATGAGTAGTCACCTCTCCACTGCATATTTCGTGCAGATCTCCAAGTTGGTCCGCTGAGTCGACACGAATAATTGCTGCAACGCTTCGTTGTCCAGAGTTCTAGCTGTCAGTTCGATCAACGGCCCGCAATCAGCATCCTCCTTGTTCATGTCTAATGGATCAGCGTCAAAATGTATCAGATTCATGAGTCGAGGATCATCTACTTACTAGGGAGGCATATGTGACATTTCGGATGGTGTTGAATCTCCTTTGAGTGGTATAGAAACTTCAACTGTGAACCAATCGCGAAGGACTCTTCGGCGTGCTTCGGCGCCAGTTCTTCAGCCTCCTCCATTGATTTTCCCTTCGATTTCAGCTGTGCGTATGCGGTATCGTAGAGGGCATCAAATTTTGTGAACAACACTATGACCGGAACTGATGATGGTGATTCTGTGCATCAGTTGAACTTCGGATATGAAAACTTACTGTTCCCGGTGTCGCACTCGGAGAAAAATTTGATTTCGCCCTTCGTGAACGACCTGTGTGCCTCATCCATCGGGATGCAGTACCTACGTTATAACCGTTAGATGGTGCATTTTATGATTGATCAGTTGAAATTACCAGATGGTATGCAGTTGACTGCTCATTTTCGTTTCCTTTGAGCGTTCCTTGATGAATGCCTTAACCTGCTCAAATTCTTTTTCGCTGCCTGCTTCGAACCCACGTGAATCATGAAAGACGAATCCTGGGTTGCTTGGGAACACCATCTCATTCTCAATATCGTGCAATCCGCGCTGAGAACGTGTCAGTTCATGTTACCATCTATTGAAAGTAGGGCCACCTCTGTCGAAGCCTCCAAAACTGTGGCATCGATCTAATGTGTTTCGCTAAGTCATCACTCCCATCCTCCTACTAGTATCGTGATGCCCACCTTTTCTCCAGCGCTGTTATATATTTCTGGATTCTCCCGTGTGTTACATACTCTCCGTAGGACGCTAGTTTTTCCTGCATTCGCTCTTCCTAGGATGAGGACTCGAAAGCGACGGATTTTCTTTCTTATCTCTGAAGGATCCATGGGAGAAGGTAAAAATGATGGAGACTCAAAGAAGTTGGAGGAGCCTTAAACTCGTTGAAGTGTGTGAACTTGGTTGCCCGAGTTGAAGTCAGCATCTAGATGATCTAGATTTAGTGGGCAAAGGGTATACGCGACAGCCGTGTACCACGAGGGATACACGAGGACTAATAGTCAAATGTGAAAGTGACTTTGATCATTCGGAATGTCTGTGTTGGGTCACGAAGATCCGTAAGACTGGCACAAACCTGAATGATAATAGGAACGAGTCGTCACGTTAAGTAGAAACACGCTAAGGAAGGCCCTCTTACATGGAGCATTATCGATTTATCAATAAGAGTGACAAGGCTGTTGCTATTAGAACAGGAAGCGAGTACAGAGTTACGATCACAGCTTCCGTGCAAAGACCTGTTCCATGGAAAGCGACAAATCCAATCAAGTTCTTACGATGAAAGGTACGACTACCTCGATGTGTAGACAAGTCTTAGAAGGCCATCAAGGGCCCAGCACGGTGGCTTTTTACGAGCGCTAATCAACCGTGCTTCCTCCTCTCACCTCAGTCGCTTCAAAACTTTCATACATATTTTGGCACACCCTCGAGCATTCCCAAGTCCGACACAGCACACCTTTTTACTCAGACCCGCATGTTTTCATTTCATCATGATAACGAGCTGGGGTGTATGCGTAAATAGCTAGTCTGGGTACTACACGAGGATACCTCCCTTCGGCGTAGCTAACGCATGGCCCACACCCGGCCTTCAGATAAATCCGCCCTGACGAAGGAAAGTATTCTCTAACTCGAATAAGGATTCGGCATGGCTAGTCCCCTCGACGCTTCAGCTCTCTACGTCTCTGGTACAAGTCATTTCATCAGCAGAATCACGAATCCTACTGAATATATCCAATAGGTGTCACCCTCGATTTCAGCAACTCGAAGAAGAGTGTGGAGTCGGCTGAAGTACGGATTAGCCTCAGGTCGCCCATGCCAATCAAAAGCGGGGCAAGAAAGGTTTTGCAACAGGCATTTTCCCCATCCATGTAAGCCTACTCGACCTTGACAACTGTGCCCACCTGAGCTGTTATCGTGTTCAATCATAGGAAGCTTTCTCTTAGGGATACATTTTCCTTACATGTACGGTACAAAAAATGGTATGGAACCAAGCATGAAGACATTGTTTTCGAACCGGAAGACATGTTCCGCAAGTGTGGTGCAGAAGAAGGCCAAGGTGAAACAATAATCATTGCGCTTTCGCCTTTATCGCTCATATATTCTACCTCGCATGCACAGGATACAGCAAGGTTCATAAAAACATTTCTATCGTCGTCCAACTTTCCGAGAATCCAACAACCAAGGTGAGGTTACATGTCTCTCATCGGAAATCATCTAAGTCGTATGTTGGCAGACCGAACAGTTTTCCTCCTCCGATGAAACCGTGGAGCTCCGGCCTACCACCGACGAAATCTTTCGCAGGTGTCCTCAGTGAGTCTGGATTACTCTGAAACATTCTTTAGGCTGATGCTAGGGGCTTTCAAGGTTCCGAATTCTGGTGATAGGAAAGGTATCGGGTTTTCATTGATCTCGTGCTAGGGTTGACACGGTATTTTCGATAGACTGGTGTTGGCAAGTCTTCGCTGATCAACCACGCATTCGGAGTAGAAAACGCGGTGGGCTAATCATGACACTATACAGTGTCCAGCTACTCATGCTCTCAATAGATGGCTTCGCACGAACAGCCGGGCGAAGCCAGCATCGACCACGAGTTCATCTCACCGCAGAATAACAGATTTGTTCTCCATGATAGCAAAGGTTTTGAACCAGGAGAAATAGACAACCTCAAGGTTGTCCGAGATTTCATTGAGCGCCGGAGAGTAATGCCTGATTTGAAAGATCGGCTACACGCTGTTTGGTAGGAGTACCATCTTAGTGCATTTGTATGACAAGCAAGCTAACTACATACAAGGCTTTGCTTTGAAATACCCTGCACAGGCGGGCGCTTACTGGAGACCGGCGTGGAGCAATTTCTCACATCGAAGCGCGAAGGAGACCTGGGAGACAGTACGTTGATGAATTCCTACCGCTCCGTGTAGGTCGCAGCTAACGTAGGTCGAAGTTCCCATTGTTGTGGTTTTCACTAAATACGACACCCTCCTCGTTCACGTGGAGCGAACTCTGGACAAGTCGACTATCAAGGGCTTGGACAATGCGGCTATCCAGAAACGCATGAAGGAAAGCGCGGAAGACAAGCTAAAGAAAGTCTGTATCGCACCCCTGGAGAAATTTGCAGGGCCCGGTATTCCGCATGTTGCAGTTTCCAGTGAGTGTTGCTGCTGTGATCGTCATCTGCGTTTTCAATACAATTTTGAGCGCAGCAAATGGACAGCACGAGGAGACGCTGGCCTGTTTGATCCGAACCACCGAAGATCTCGTTTGTAAGCATGTTGGGACCGACGCGTCGGTGATGACATCCGTCGCTCAGCGAGTGGATCCCGGACTGAAGATCAAGGCATCGATAGAGTGAGTCTTACTTGCTTCATTCTTATCTCGCAATTTACGCTACATCAGGGTTAGCAAGAGAAGTCTGTCTTGATTTTGTATCCAAAAATACTGAACAGAAGCTGAGCCTTCATGTCTGTCTTTTAGAATACTGGAAGGCACTCGCGTCAGTCGCACCATTTAAGGATCGTTCGATGTGGGAGTGTCTGCATGTGCTTCACACTGACATCGTCAAAGTGTGGAACTTTCAAGACCCTAATGACGTAATGGCCGTCTTTTTGATTCGTCGACGCATATTCTAACGCCGTTCACGGACAGTACTTGTGCAGCCCAGAGTTCAGAACACTGATGACGAACATGGCTGATGAGCTAGACGTTGGACCAACTGCCGATCCCAACAAGAACCTGTAAGGCATCATTTCGTGCGACGGATAAATTCTATCTCATCCAATATTCGCAGTGCATTTGGGCTTTCCGTTGTGGGTACTATTGTGGGCATCGTGTCTGCCCTAGCCGGACCTGCTGCCCCCATCGTAGTGCCGATAGTGGCAAGTGTTGTGGTTGCGAAATGGGCCCACGACGTATATCAGCGGTCGTACGTCCTGCTACTCATACTCTATGGAGAGAATAACAACAGGTCTCTTCCCAGCTGCTTGGCGCTCCAGCGCTTCATGATATACATAATCGACTTGACACTCGTGTTGCAGACGCTGTATCTCGTGTCTGGAAACCAAGAACTGTCGCGTAGAGCCATCAAGCTTGCGTTCAAGTCCTACCACGACTCACCAACGAGCGGAAGGGTGCATAATAAAATTCAGGAGTACGAGAGGCAATTGACCTTTTTGGAACGCGCGGACCGCGATTCATTAGACGAATTCGTCAAGCTGCTAGAGTCATGTGGCATCAGTGCAGAAGAAATGTTGGTTCTTCGGGGAAAACTTCCCGTTGTGGATTTATCTTCGGATGAACCATGGGACGAGAAGTCTTAGCACCTGATTTTTTTGTGTATGATTTTGTGTTTGCTGGTGTCTCATACCTGGATGTCGACGTGTTCTTACTCGTACTATGTAATTGGAGTTATGGCTGGTCTTTGCTACTGTGGTCTGCCCTGACGTTCTCTCTGAAAAACTTTTCCCTGAAACGACCTGAGAAATCAGTTTTTCCTGCCGGATCTCTCTCCATGGTTGGTATTCGCACCCGCATTTGCATTTTCATTCGTGTTAGTGTTATAGCATATACGTTCATCGTCTGCGATGGGACAGGGACTGAGGGCCACTCTTGATATGTTTCGAGATAACTTGCCTTGCCGGTATGCGAATCCGTCCGGATGCTGCGAGCAACGTGCGCAGGTGCATCTAAATCAAAGTTCTTGCGCTGACAGGGGTAAACAGGATTCGGTCAGACTGAACACGCGGCTCGAGGTCATGCATGTATGCGTGATAAGCTTGCTAGGATTTACCAGACAAAAATAGTGGATGTCATTCACTAGCGTGTCTATCACAAACATTGAACAGAAATCTCTAAAATCATGTTTCGCATTTGTGCCGTGTTTGGTGGGAGTCAAGTACTACACAGTGCGGGTTGTTAGCTCCCATGACCTCATGCATGATGAGCATTCAAATATTCACCACTCGAGTCCTCGTGCATGATCAAGCTGATATATGGCATCAAGCGACATCTCAATGATTATACGAATATTTGTATATAAGGTAGGGTGTTGGCCCATCACTATATGCGCGCAAAAGTAACGTGTGGTACATTTCAAATTATGGTGTATACTGGCAAGAACATCTAGCAGCTTAATGTAGATCGGAATACTGAGAGATTCGAGATGCTCATTGCCACGACTATAAAATCTGGGGGGTTCAAACCCGAAATTGTGTCGCTGCCAGCTTCAGAAAACTTTCTACCCATTAAACGTCGAGTGGGGTCAAGAGAGGAAGGGAAAAAAAGATAGTCATCGGCTGATACAGCTACTTGTATGTATGTATTTCTAGCACGAGTAAAATATTAAAGCAATGGTCATGAACTGACCCGGTGACCGACATTCTCCATACACGTTTACACTAGGCTATACCAGACGAAGCATCATATTGCATGATTAAGCAAGCAGTTCGGCATCATGAATCTACCCCTGACCATTCAAGACACCAACATTCACAGCTAAGACACCTCAGCGCTCAGCTCAGCTCCGAACCGCAACACTGCGTTACATTGCTCATTAAGGTCTCGCTAAAGACAAGCGGATCAGTGAGGTTGCGATAACATGACGGTGAGACATACCCAGGCGATGCTTCAAAGTGATATCAACAATAATCTTCCTTAACTCCGCCTGCGCCTGAGAGCACAAAGATTCTTTCTTCTCCGCCTGAGAGCGTTCAATGGATTGTTTCTCCTTCTTCTCAGAGTTCGAAAGCTTCTTTTGCCTTCCTCTTGAAGGGTTCAAATGCTAACTTCGCCATCCGAGCAGGCAGATGTCCTTCATATGGATATACAGCAGTCCTCACAGCTTCTTCATATCCGTGGGCGGCAGTAGCCACAGCGTCTTCATATCCGTGGGAGGCAGCAGTCACAGCTTCTTCATAGGCCTGGACGGCAGCGCTCACATCTTCCCTGACAGCGGCTGCATGCGGAGATGCCATGTACTGCTCGAGAGCGAGATAATAAGAGGGATCAGACTTCTGCTGGTCCTGAAGATAGCGCCAATTGTCGTAAATGTAGAAAGAGTGTTCGAAAATAATGACAACGGCTAAATGATCGACAATAAGCAGGTTCATCGCAACGTAGCCTCAAAATTCACCAGAGCTGAGCTGAACAGTGTTCTCCAGGGGTGATGAACCAGAGGCCTGGCACATTTGCAACATGAGAAATGCGTACAATCTGCGACCAATGGGACATACCACAGAGAGTAACCTCGACCGCATCTCCGTTCGATGACTCGGATAAAGCTGTTGATCATAATGGAAAATTGAAAATCGTCCGCCTCTGCTGAGAATCAATGCACTCACATTCTGCCAATGTGTAATATCTTCGGTCAGCATGGCCCTAAGTCAAAGAAAGATGGAGAAACCAGCCTCCTGTCAATGAATCAGTGATGTCGTGAGCGAGCGAGGCTAGGATCGAAACACTCACACGCTGTTAAGGAATGTGCGATTTCAGTCGTCAGCAAAGCTCGAGCTTGACAGAGGATCAGCACACTGACTTTCTGTCAGCGGATGAGCGATGTCATCGGTGAGCAAGGCTAAAACTTGATTATGGGTGAAGAGACTCGCCGACTGTCAACGAATCAGGCATTTCGTCGGTGAGCAGCGCTAGAACTCAATGGCAGATGAAAAACTCATATTCTGTCAACGGGAATCGGTAATGTGATTGATCAATAATGCACCCATTCAAACAAGAATCGATGTGCTTACATCCTGTAAACGGATGAGTGACGTCTTCAGTCAGTACGGTTCGAACTCGATGGTACATCACCAACTCACAATCTGTCAACAGAGCAGTAATGTTTGCGGTCAGTATGGCGCGAGAGCGACGTACAATCAATACACTCACACCCTGACAACAGTTCAGCGATTGCATCGGTGAGGAAGACAGGAGGTCAACATAAGATAATCTCACTCACAAGCTGTCAACGAATCAATGATTTATGTAATCAGTGGGTTAATGTCAGTAGAGAATCAATCTACTTGCCTCCTGCCGATAAATTTTCGATTGCTTTTATCAGGAATGCTGGAACTCGAAAAAAATGAATGCACTCACGGCCTATCAATGAATAGGCACCAGTCTGATTTAGGAAGGTCGAGCTCAAAGGAAGATCAAAACACTCACACGCTGCGAACAGTGAGCAACGACTTGGATCAGCATGGCTCGAGCTCGAAGGAGGATCGACACACTCACAACCTGCGAACGGTGGGCAACGACTTGGATCAGCATGGCTCGAGCTCGAAGGAGGATCAACACACTCACACGCTGCGAACAGTGGGCAATGACTTGGATCAGCATGGCTCGAGCTCCAAGGAGAATTAACAGACGTACTATCTGCAAGTAAACGCCCAACGTAAATGAGTGCAACCTTCAAACTCCCAGAGAAATCTTACCCTAACATGTGGAAACCAGGCGCCCAATTGCTCTATCATCCAGTCCTGGTACTGAGACGTTGTCTTAGCAGAGTCTAGACATTTCATGAGTTCTCTGGACGATATCAGTTGCTGACGCTCATGGCAGGAAATGAAATAATGAGTAGTCACCTCTCCACTGCATATTTCATGCAGATCTCCAAGTTGGTCCGCTGCGTCGACACGAATAATTGTTGCAACGCTTCGTTGTCCAGAGTTCTAGCTGTCAGTTCGATCAACGGCCCGCAATCGGCATCGTCCTTATCCATGTCTGATGTATCAGCGTCAAAATATATCAGATTCATGAGTCGAGGATCATCCACTTACTAGGGAGGCATATGTGACATTTCGGACGGTGTTGAATCTCGTTCGAGTGGTATAGAAACTTCAACTGTGAACCAATCGCGAATGACTCTTCGGCGTGCTTCGGCGCCAGTTCTTCAGCCTCCTCCATTGATTTTCCCTTCGATTTCAGCTGTGCGTATGCGGTATCGTAGAGGGCATCGAATTTTGTGAACAACACTATGACCGGAACTGATGATGGTGATTCTGTGCATCAGTTGAACTTCGGATATGAAAACTTACTGTTCCCGGTGTCGCACTCGGAGAAAAACTTGATTTCGGCCTTGGTGAACGACCTGTGCGCCTCATCCATCGGGATGCAGTACCTATGTTAAAACCATCACATGGCGCATTTTATGATTGATCAGTTGAAATTACCAGATAGTGTGCAGTTGTTTGCTTATTTTTGTTTCCTTTGAACGGTCCTTGATGAATGCCTTCACCTGCTCAAATTCTTTTTCGCCGCCTGCTTCGAACCCACGTGAATCGTGAAAGACGAATCCTGGGTTGCTTGGAAACACCATCTCATTCTTAATATCGTGCAATCCACGCTGAGAACACGTCAGTTCATGTTACCATCCATTGAAAGTACGGGCCACCTCTGTCGAAGGCGTCAAAACTGTGGCATCGATCTGATGTCCATCGCTAAGTCATCACTCCCATCCTCTTACTGGCATCATGATGCTCACCTTTCTCCCGGCGCTGTTATATATTTCTGGGTTCTCCCGTGTGTTACAAACTCTCCGTAGGATGTTAGTTTTTCCTGCATTCGCTCTTCCTATGATGAGGACTCGAAAACGACAGATTTTCTTTCTTATCTTTGAAGGGTCCATGGGAGAAGGTAAAAATGATGGAGACTTATAATCGTTGAAGTGTATGAACTCAGTTGACCTTGCCCGAGTTGAAGCTACAGGCATCTAGATGATCTAGATTTAGTGGGAAAAGGGTATACGCGGCAGCCGTCACATGAGGGATACACGAGGACTAACAGTCAGATGTGAAACTGACTTTAATCATTCGGAAGTGACGGAATAACTGTGTTGGGTACGAAGATCCGTAAGAGTGGAAACCGTCTCCTATCGATTGAGGCAATCAGTAAGACTGGCACAAACCTGAATGATAATGAGAACGAGTCGTCACGTCCTCCTGACGAGGTGGAAACACGGTACCCCTCTTACATGTGTACCAACTTTGGCTTGGAGCACTATCAATAAGAGTAGCAAGGCTGTTGCTAAGAAGTGAGTACTTACAATGAGTTGATCACAGCTTCCGAACTTCCGAACGCGCACGTGACCAAGTTATGTCACTGCACTCAGTGCTGCGCTGTACTGAACTAGCTGTTCCGAATTCCCTTTCCAGTATCCGTTGTTTTCATTGGTGATAGTCCACTGAAGCTCGTACCGGTCAGATGTTTCATCCGTGATCACAAACGACCACAAACGACTCTCTCATCAACGATTTGACATAAAATTCGCGACATCTCAAGCTTCTCAATCTTGTCAAGTGATACTGACAGGGATAAACGAATCATCGAGATCTGGACTATCAGAAGCTTCATTGGATGTATCCAACTTCCACCAGGCTTTCCTCATGGCAAGTGCGTGAACAGAACACATTTTAAACACGAATACGTGCTGATTTAAGTAATATATACGCAATCCAGTCATCCATGCGATCAAGCCAACTCACATGGTATGTATATCTCTGAGTTGGCCGGAACTCCAGGGGTCGGTGGATGGATGCTCGACGTTCGGCTGGATACTGCAGTTGGTTCTCTTGAAAATCAGCGTCATAATCAGGCTCGTCATCTCAGACCTGGAGTGAGGCTGGTTGGTATTCGCATTCGCATTATTCATGTTAGTGTTAGCATATACGTCCATCTTTTGTAATAGGACAGGGACTGAGGGCCATTCTCGATATGTTTCGAGACTTTATGTCTTTTCTCGAATGCAAATACGTCCCCGAGATGCTGCGAGCAATGTGTGCAGGTGCACCTGAACCAAAGTTCTTGCTCTGACAAGGATTTGGTCAAATTCAAGAACATGCGGCTCGAGGTCGTGCCACGCGTGATAAGTTGTCTAGGATCACCAACTAAGAGATCGCGGATGTCATTTACTAGGATTTGACAAACCGGTCGGAAACATGTTAAGAAATTGTACGAAAATCTCAGAATCTTCCAGGATCATCTTGTTCACATTTGTGTTGCCAGTGTGTTAGGTAGGAGTCATGTGCGACTGAACATCAAGGGGACCATGCGGGTGATTTAGATATGCACATTGTAAGATCAACAATATTAATGTGAGATCTGATGCGAAGTTAGACTTACCTCGGCTTCGACTTAGTTTCTCCCGATGTTACACTTGCCATCCAGAGTAATAGTTTCAGCCTCCTGTGGATATTGTATGACAATATGATATGATTCAAGGTGAGGCGAGACGGACAAGGGCCTCGACGTTGTCATCCAGAGTAATAGTTTCCCGAGCAGCATGTGAACATTGTATGCCGATATGATGCGATTTGACGCGAGGCGAGGTTTATTGCTGGCACCCCAGCGTTGACAAGGGCTGTCAGGCCGAAGAGAACGACGAAAATATCATCAGTTGAACGTCAAATACCACATGCATAATCGAAGTGGTACAGTAGAACGTTGTACAACAAACAACCTTCGGCCTAGTCACGTTGGCTGATCATTCAACGCTCGCAAGCCTCTTGCGATCTGTTTTTATTGCTTGAGTCTATGAAGTATGGTCTGAAGTCAAATCGTGGAGTATGTATAGATCACCTACAGTAAAGACGTTCATCGCAAATCTCCATCGCTCGTTTCCACTTCCTATATCCTAACAATTGACGACAACTCCTACCAGATCTGAATACGGATATAGGCCTCTGCAGCTGCATTTTTGAATCAAGGACTCTCAACGACTGCGGAAGATTTGAGATCTTTGAGATAGTTCCGGACCTCGTGCCACGCATTCGCATGGCTGGAATCCGGGGCATGGTAGACCTTGTCGACGCAAGGAAGCATAGAGAAGATGATACGAGCAACAGCCTCTGTATCCACGACCTTAGCGGAGCGTACATCCAATAGTTGAAGCGATGTATGTCGAGATGATGATGGCTCCGTTGTAGGGTCAACGTCAATATTCATGGCGTCGATCAACATTCTGAGCGTATCCAAATGAGGACATTGACGGAGCGCTGCGAACAGTCCACGGAATGTAATGGTGGCTTGACGACATTTTGTATCATTTAATTCTAGAGAGCGGATGTGTGGCCAACATGACATGGCTTCCAAAAGACTGTTGTTGTCAAGGTGGGCACAGCAATAAGGACATTGGAGATTCAAGACTCGGAGCTGCGGACAACGACGGAGATGTGTGATTGCTGTCCATGAGTTGTCCGGATCCTGACCTCCCGAACACCAGGATGTTATCCTAATTTTTTCAAGGGTCTGGCATGCTTTAAACTGAGATATGGCATAAAAAAACCGCTCAGCATCTGCCCAAGGGAATTGACAGAAAGAAATGACGATATCTTTCAGGGAAGGGAATTCTGAGTGTTGCATGAGTGATGTGATGTACGCAGCCGTTTGTGCCCTAAAAGAAAGAGCTGTGAGGTTGAGGAAGGGTCCGAGGGAGATATTATCGAGATTTGATGGGGAAGTGACCATACTCCTCATATCAACTGTGACAGTGAAAAGGGTAGGGAGGTTGGAGAGATGCTCCCATGCTGCCCAGTCGAGAGGTGGAAAATACAGAGTTACAAGCCGCTTGCACACACGGACACTGTCAGATAAAATGGACATCGTATCTGATGAGGTGGGACCGCTGCTCATCAAGTATAAGTGTTCGAGAGCAGTACACCGGGTTACAATCAATTTGAGATCCGAAACAATGGCGCAAAGGACACAACGACGCAGGGTGGGAGACAGAAAAAGATGCAGATATCTAGTCGGACATGGAAGCGAAGCCGTAAATAACGACTGCAGCCTCGGAAACATGCATGTCTTTTCCGGGAGGACTGACAGAAGACGAAAATGATGGTTAAATGCTACTTCAAGATGTATTGAGCGTACGCGGGCAGCGTGACGCAAGAATTGACGAGCTTCATTCGCCGATAAAGGTTCGATGTCGTCAAAGTCAGGATGTTTGTACGAGGGGCGCTGTGTTTAGGACTCAGTGATGGATGAACAGAGCGCAATGTTCTGCACACACCTTTGCACGGTATATTATTGGATACAACCTTGTGACACAGCCTAGCAGTGGATTTAATCCATAGATTTCAGCCCACAGTTCATTCATGGCGGGTTCGTAGAATGTTTTACACGTCCTTGCAAGTGCTGCAAGGTATGTTGGCGCCGATATCTTCGGAAGAAACAAGGCGATTGGGTCCTGGGTTGCATTGACATGCTTAAATATCTCTAGGAGGATTTCGAAAATGAGTAGAGCCCGATGCATCGATCTGATATCGATAGAGCAATGCTCAGCTCCATCTGAAAATGGAAGCCAGCAGCTTAGCTACGCCACTCCCATAGATTGCCGCCTTGCCACTTTTGTTGATGAAGGATTCTAAAATATTTGACCGTGTTCACCTGGTGTTCACTAACAACACCACTGCTACGATGTTACATAAGCCTCTCAACACTTTAAACCTATCTCACCCACCGACACCATTCACACCGCCTCCTTTTAACACCAGAGGGTGCAATTGTCTCCTTTGCTTGTTCGTCAACAGCGAGTGGGAGTGGGGGTGATGAAAGAAACACGACGCAGATGATTACACATCCTAATGCAAATGGACTGCTCTCAATGCTCACGCGTCGAGCACCAATGGACATACTTCATAATCATGCCGTACTCCACCATTACGAGGGAGCCCAGGATGTAGTACTGCATCATCACACGCGCTCGGTAGTAGGTCTTCTCAGGCGATGTGTTTACACAGGTCAAAAGATGAGATATGGATATTCGCTGGGTTGAGCGCTGAAGTGTGGGCTGAGACAAGGGGTTAAGAAGGGGTTAAGAAGGGGATGGGGATGGTTGAGAGTGAGGTGGGTTGACGCTTTTCTTTTTCTGTTCTTTCCGAGCTCACGCGTACTCCTGTACTTCTCACCTTTATGTGAATGTTTACTGACAAGTCACGCGTAGCTTGGACGAATAGTTGACATCCCTGCCGATGATGCTAGTTCAGAATTACAGGATGAAAGAGAACCGCTGCTATTGCTCGCTGTAAACGGTGGCGTAGAAGCTAATTGGAAGACTATGTGTGCAAAAGTGGGCTTCTTGCGTACCGGTTCTCTTTAACACTAATGCCTGACAGGCCAAAAAACTAGGAGCATACCTTGCCGCCTCCGTAAACAAACACCGCGGTGCTATTGAAGCGTCTCCACTGAATCGGACGTCGGCTACTACGAGCAAGAGCCGGACAAGGAGTACGACAACGCGACCTATGGTTGGCGGTGCCCTGCATGGCGATGAACTAGAATAATAATGCGGGTGCCGTACCGCAGGGATGTATCAGTACCATCTATCTCGTGTGACGCAAGCGTTGACAAGCTTGATTCGCCGATGATGGTTCGATGTCGTCAAAGTAAGGAGGGTTGTACCAGGTGCGCTGTGTTCAGTTGCTCGGTGAGATACTACTGAACGAAAGGAGATGAACAGAGCGCGCGATACTCTACACTCGCCTCTATACAGTACATTATTGGACGCAACCTTATCACATAGCCTAGCCGTGGATTTAATCCATAGATGACAGTTTAAAGCTGATTTATTGCGGGTTCGTAGAATGGTTTGCATGACGTGCTATAAGCTGGATGTCTACAGCAATATTAATGACACTTTGTGATACGAGTGATCATGTGGCATATAAGCTTGAATATCTCGAGGATTTCGCAAACAAGTAGAGCCCGATGATTACATAATTAGGTGTTGGCGTGCAAAAGGCCACCCAGCTGCGCCGCGTCAAATTTGGGCACTATAATTTGCATGGTCCTCGCGTCTGAAATCTGGAGAACAGATTCTATCCAACACAAATCTCTGACGAAGTCAATGAGTCTTGGAATATAAACATGCGAGCGTCAAATTGCTGAGAGACGCCCGCTGGAAGTTGAACGTTGATTGATAAGAACTGAACTTGCTTGAACATGCTTGTCTCAGTGACACCCGATCGAGTCCTTAGGCCTTAGGATAGATCCCTTCTCTTCCATCAATTTGCAGATTATCTACTAGTGAAGTCTATCACACAAGCCGTGACTTAACAGCTTCTTCATTGAAATCTTTGCGCGTTGCATATGCAATGTCGTCCGGAAACTTCCTCCCAGATTTGTCTCCTCCTGACGTGCAACAAGCAGCTCAAGTACGTACTTCAAGTCTATACTTCTTTAAGAAAATTATTTACGACACTTCCTCAGTTGATACAACAAGCATATTCGAGTGCACATGCCCAGGTGGATCAACGGCGAATCCAGCAAGAGCTGGTCGAGATTCAGAGACGACCTGAAGCATGGGGGTTAGTTGTACCTTTCCTCGAACATCCAGACCCGAACGTGCAATTCTTTGGCGCGCATACCGCGCAAGTTAAGATCATGCGTGATTGGCAAGTGCTCTACATTTTTCTCTTTGCAATGGTACTGATCGGCTGCTGTTGCTGCAGGGATTCGTTTCCTGAGGAAAACGCCGAACATCTACGAGAATTACTGCTCAAGCTCACCTCGCACTCCATATTAACTGGAAAGGGCAAGGTAGTATGCCGCAAACTATTTGTTGCAGTAAGTGCAAGTTCTAGATTCAAGTCCGTCTAGTGATCGTTTGCAGATCACATCACTTGCGCTCCGCCTTGCACCGGGTTCACCTTCAAGGTGGCCAGACTGGATAGTGTCAGCAGTCAATTCTCTCTCTTACTCTGGCATGCCTCCGGAACAACTCCTTGCCTTCCTTACCATAGTTGCTGAAGAGGTTGAAACAGCCGACCTTTTAGGGTCTAGTAAGTGAGTGTGACGACTTGATTCACTCTGTCTCGTCACCAATTTCGTTCCAGGATGCAGATGCACCAGTCTCTTCTGGATGCTTCTCCAATGGTCATTCAAGCTGTAATAACATCTATCACTCGACCAACTCTCATATTGCCCGAACTGCAATCCGCACTCAAGTGCTTTCAAGCGTGGATATACACCTTACGAGCCGAGTAATGTTCTTTCATATGTTCTGTTCAATTCTCGACTCAACGCGCCACACAAGTGACATTACACCTGTTATTCCACTGTTGATCACGATAATGACGCCCGCGCCTGAGTCTGGATTTGACGAGTCGACTTTCTCGGTGGCTTCTGATGTTCTACAGGAGATCATGACGAGGTCTTCGTTGGCTGGAGGCGCGGGTACAGGAACGTTGACGGAGCCGCTCCTTGTTTGGCTTGATGCTCATGGAGATCGCGGTGAGCCTCGATGGTCGCACATCTTCATTTGATATGACTGCTCACCATTATTTGATATACAGCCGGTTCAGTCGATGGTGTGTCTCATTCACTTTGCAAATTACTGGTCGCCCTGGGAGATCACTCCACCATGTATTTTGCCTCCAACATCACATCGTTAAAACCCATACCCGGAACATCCTACCGGCGCGCCTACTTTGTGCAGAGGTTCTTGCACCTCCTTTTGAAATATACTGGACTGCCGGGTTATTACGGTGTTGACGAAGAGGAGAGCGAGATGACCCTTGGCTTTTGGTACCTCTTTCAGGAGTCGTTGTGGAGCGTGGAGTACGAAGACCAAGCTGAGGAACAGGACGGTATACCTTCGCTTCTTGATGTCAAGGAAAAGGAACAATGGACCATCGTGAATGCGGTATACGTTCAACTTGTAGAGATACTGAGAAGGAAAGTGATGTGGCCAGACCAGCGTACTCTCGGTTACTGGGCAAAAGGTGACAGATTTATATTACGTTTGCCTGCTTTGTGCTGAATTGAAATCCTTCGTAGATGAAATCGACCGGTTTCAAGTGTGAGTAAGAGCAATGTTCATCAATTCACATGGCATTGACAATTTGCAGATATCGGAGGGATGTCGGTGATACTCTGATCAATGCGTGAATAAGATGATCGACATGTCTGTATTTTATGTTGATTCATCCCCAGATATTACATCCTGCGCAATGATATGTTGGGCTACTTCCTCGAGGACATGCAAAAGCGCTTTGCGCAACAGAATGGATTGCAAGGGTGGGAGGTGAGCGGTTCTTTCAGTTTATACAATACTCATTTAATACATAATATCAGGAAATTGAAGCCACGTTGCACTGTATCATGTCAATTCAAGAAGCGGTACCGCTGGAAGACAACCCCTTCCTCGGTCGGCTGTTTGGACCTGATGTGCTTGGTCGTTTGCCAACTTCAGGTCAGGATCGAATACGTAGGACCATGCTTGGCCTGATTGGTAGGAGCATCGCACACCTGACTCATGATCGCCTTCCTGACTTTTCGTGTTCAGCGGCTTACTCGACATGGTTTACAACCCAAGCCAAAGCACCGACACCCACCTCAACTTCGTCTCTTTTGATGAACGCCATTTCTTATGTCGTCGCTGCTCTACCAGAGCCTGCGTTATGTCTGCCGGCTGCAAATGCCCTTCGTGATCTGTGCGATGCTAATCGTGCTGCGCTTGCGCCTCATATTGGCGCATTCGCAGAGCTGCATGCCGGATTGAGTGGTATCCCGGTCCGTGAGATTCATGTATGGTCTATATCTCCACTGATGTCATGCAAACATGCCCAGGATACGGAAAAAAGCAAGGTTCTTCAATCAATTGCGAGCGTAATACAAGCATTGCCACCTGAAGAGGAGATTCCACCGATCCAGGCGATTGTTATCCCAGTGGTCGAAAAACTTGCACAAGCTCTTCACAGTTCCTCCCAGGTTCGTATTGAGTCACACGGTTTCCTCGAGGCTGAATTATTTTGTCTTCTGCAGCTTGTGGACGAAACTCGTTTCATAATCATCTCCCAGCTTCAGACGTTGTCAGGGGTAGCCAAAGGTCTTACACGCACGCAAGACTCGTTGCTTATCCTTGACGAATCGCCCGAAGAGAGAGCCGAGGCTGAGCGCCTACAACGAGCACGTGATGACTACACCATGGTAAAAGTTCGTGAAGACTTGTTCAACACGATAAGAAATGTAGCAACGTACTGGTCCATGGATGCAGGTGTCTCAGATGTATGTTCCAGTGTATTTCTACGCATTATTCGACTGACATTGAACAAGGCCTTGAGTGACTTTTTCCGTTCGATAACTTCTTTGCCTTCGGATATCACCCTGCTTTCTCTTCCTGCAGCTCCGATTTTCGAGATCATATGTCTTGCATGCCAGAGGCAACTCACGGCTGTATGGCTGTCTTTAGCAAACATGCTCGTCATTCAGCTTGATCCACCGACGTTGTTTTCAACCTCAACGCTCAAATCCACACCGAGTCCTGAGGCGCTGGGGGTGATCTCGACTCTACTGCCAGTGTTGCTGGAAGCATCGCTAGGAGTACTGGGACAACCTGGGTCGATGGAAGCTGTGTGTACCTTGTGTTTTTTTTTTGAACAAGAGTCCTGATGATTTCTCATCATAGAATCCTGACATCGTGCAAGCCTTTTTCGGATGCATGGACACCGTGAGTAGAATCGCAGACCCGATGCAAAGCTGATTTAAATCACCCAGATTGCAAAGCATTTCCTTGTGGGGTTTTATCGACTGCCAGTCGGCGCCCTCGATGCGTTGATGCAATGTTCTGTGACTTCACTGTCGCTGCAAGAGCGATATTCACTTGTTGCAACATGCACTTTTCTGGTACTTGTCGTTTTGTGCTGATGTCATCACCTCTCATTTGTTGGTGTCAGGAAACGCTCATAAGACGAACAGCTAGTAGTGATGATCTTGGAGATGCAAGTACAATACTAATTCAAGGGCATGGTCGGCCGATCATACGAGCCATCCTGTGTGGCTTCGCGGGTGTGGCGCCAAGATCCGCGACGCAGAATCTGATAGAATTGCTATCTATAGTAGCATCCAAGTTCCCGGCAGAGACGAGAACGTGGATGACTGATATCTTGTTTGCGGTATGTCTTAGTTGTTGCTCTGTGATGAAGTCTGACATGAGTGCAGGATGACTTTGTGCAGTCGAAGGCAAGCCCGGAGGCGAAGCGAACTTTTGTAAAAGCTATCATTGGGTTTGTCAATGCCTGTCATACTAGCTGGTCCCTGTACTAATTGCGAGTAGGTCTCGATCGCCGAAGAAAACGAGGGAAGCAGCACAGCAGTTTACACTTGTTGCCCGGGGTCTGGAAGGTACTAGCTTTGGATACGCTTCTGTCAATATTTGATGCGGGAAGTTTTGCTACTGGTCCGCTAATCCGAAAATTACGTTGAACGCGTTGGATTCAAGAACCGGTGCTCATCGGAGGCGTCAGTACATCACTGTCAATGTGTACACCTAGTACCACCCACGGTAATGAGCGTGGAAGGGTTGAGGGAAGTGCGGCGGCCGTAACTGCCGGTACGCTGCAGGACCTGTAGTTAGCTCCCACAGCCACGCAGCGATGTTTGGACCCATACTTACTATTGTGCGACGGGCCTCCGTCGTGAATCGTCGGTATTTCGGCGATATTGAATGAACCTAGCGTATGTGTCTGAAACCTGTGACTCATCGGATATATAGCCCGGGGTTGATCAGGATTGGTCCGGGGACTCATCTGGGGCAAGTGCCTGGCAGTCGGCGAAAGTGCGGTTTGTTGAGTGAAGCATAACGGCGGAGATCATCAAAAGCGGCAAGTTGTTCGGCTGTAGCGGGAACAGTCTTACAAATAAAAATGGCTGTGATTGGCTGTCAAGCTCCCATGAATCACAAGCATAAATTGGTAAATATCGGAACGCGAATTGCCGAGCTCACGCTTTTCTTCAAACTTGCTTGTCGTACACACAGCTGCTCGTCGGCCTTTTCG
Organism: Suillus bovinus; assembly: GCF_016758785.1. Lineage (NCBI taxonomy): Eukaryota > Fungi > Basidiomycota > Agaricomycetes > Boletales > Suillaceae > Suillus > Suillus bovinus. The sequence goes on along the minus strand of NW_024542116.1, from coordinate 118,423 downwards.
ACGATGCCTATCCTCTCTTCCTCAACGCGCGATGCGGTGCGCTCGCTGCAGCGGCTGGCCGCGGGGATGGCCACTGCTGCCCCAAGAATTGGTGACACCAAAGTCCCAATGTCGCTTCTCGAGAAGGGTGCATACATAAACTACCAGCGCATTGAGGATAACCTCGCCATCGTCCGTGACAGGTGATTGAAACAATTTACCGGACTTATAATCTGACTTCTGATGCACAAACTGTTCCGCAGGCTTCAGCGCCCGCTTACCTTGTCGGAAAAGATAGTGTACGGACACTTGGATGATCCTCATAACCAGGACATTGTCCGAGGCACAAGCTACCTTAAGCTCCGCCCTGACGTATGCCTGACGTTTATCTTCTACTGCGAGTAATCATTGAATTATTATATCTTTATCAACAGCGGGTGGCTTGTCAGGATGCTACTGCCCAGGTTCGCCCCATAACGTCACTACATGTCTCATCGCTGACGTAATCATAGATGGCTCTGTTACAATTCATGTCTGCAGGCATGGACACAGCAGCTGTTCCGACTACAGTTCACTGTGACCACTTGATAGAAGCTCAAGTTGGTGGTGCTAAAGATTTGGCACGTGCCGTTGATCTCAACAAAGAGGTGTACGATTTCTTGGCTACTGCCACAGCAAAAGTTGGTTGGTTGCGACTTCAGTTCTTTGTATTTGCTCATTGGCTTGCAGTATGGTCTTGGATTTTGGAAGCCGGGTTCTGGTATCATTCACCAAATTATTTTAGAGAACTATGCATTCCCCGGTGGACTTATGATCGGTACTGACTCTCACACGCCTAATGCGGGAGGTTTGGGTATGGTTGCTTGCGGTGTTGGGGGTGCCGATGCTGTTGACGTCATGGCGGACATTCCCTGGGAATTGAAGTGCCCTAACGTTATCGGTGTGAACCTTACTGGCAAGATTGGAGGCTGGACTACTCCCAAGGGTGCGCGCAATGTTGAATTGATTCTCTTGCATGGCTAATCGTTCGTAGACGTCATCCTGAAGGTCGCTGGCATTCTTACTGTCAAGGGTGGAACTGGTGCCATCGTTGAATACCACGGTTCTGGTGTGGAGTCATTGTCCTGCACGGGTATGGCCACTATTTGTAACATGGGTGCCGAAATCGGCGCAACTACCTCGCTCTTCCCCTTCAACCGTCGTATGGTTGACTATCTCAACGCTACCAAGCGTTCCGAGATTGCTCAATACGCACAGCGCTTTTCACACAACCTTAAGGCTGATGAAGGCTGCGAGTACGACCAGAACATCGAGATTGTTTGTAATGTTGTTGATATCATGATTGTCCTGACTGATCTTCTGTGCCCAGAACCTCTCGGAACTCGAGCCTCACATCAACGGTCCCTTCACTCCTGATCTCGCTACCCCGCTCTCGAAATTCGCAGAGGAGGTCAAGAAGAACAACTGGCCCCAAGAACTCAAGGTCGCTCTCATTGGTTCCTGCACTAACTCTTCATACGAGGACATGTCTCGCTCTGCTTCCATTGCCCGTGAAGCTGCCGAGCATGGTCTCGATGTCAAGAGCAAGTTCACGATCACTCCTGGTTCTGAGCAAGTCCGTGCTACCATTGAACGTGACGGTCAAATCGGTGCTTTCGAAAACGTCGGCGGTCTCGTCCTGGCTAACGCATGCGGTCCTTGTATCGGTCAATGGGACAGGAAAGACGTTAAGAAGGGCGAGGTCAACTCCAGTACGTTGTTTGTATCATTGTTTTACGTTTTCCAACTAGTGGGTTTTAGTTATTACCTCCTACAACCGTAACTTCACCGGCCGTAACGATGCTAACCCCGCCACCCATGCTTTCGTCGCCTCCCCGGATATTGTAACCGCAATGGCTTTCGCTGGTGACCTTACCTTCAACCCGGTTTCGGACTCCCTCATTGGCTCTGACGGCAAGCCCTTCAAGTTCTCAGACCCTACTGGTAATGAACTTCCTCCTCGTGGCTACGACCCCGGCCAAAACACCTTCCAGCCTCCTCCTGTAGACCGTGCTAGCGTTGCAGTTGCAGTTGACCCTAAGAGCGACCGTCTTCAACTCCTCCATCCTTTCAAGGCTTGGGATGGCAAGACTCCAGCTGACCTTCCTGTTCTGATTAAGGTGAAGGGCAAGTGCAGTAAGTGAACTACATCTTCGAGTCCTCACACTGCGCCTCATTGGTATGTCTAGCGACTGACCACATCTCTGCTGGTGGTCCCTGGCTTAAATACCGCGGTCATCTCGAGAACATTTCGCGTAAGTCGCCTTGCCCAATAAGTATCTAGATTTTCATCTCACCCTGTGATAGAAAACTGTTTAATCGGTGCTATCAACGCTGAGAACGGCGAGGCCAACAAGGTCAAGAACCAGATCACCGGCGAATACGGTCCAGTTCCCCAGACTGCTGCTTACTACCGTGACAAGGGCATCAAGTGGGTCGTTATCGGTGACTCCAACTACGGTGAAGGTTCATCTCGCGAGCACGCTGCCCTTGAGCCCCGCTACCTCGGTGGTCTTGCAATCATTACCCGGTCTTTTGCTCGTATCCATGAGACAAACTTGAAGAAGCAAGGCATGCTTGCTCTCACTTTCGCTAACCCTGAGGACTACGACAAGATTCAGCCCAGTGACAAAGTTGATATCTTGGGCTTGGATACCTTCAGCCCCGGAAAGAACTTGACTCTTATTGCCAAGCATGCGGATGGTAGCAAGGATGTGAGTTACTGGCTTCTGTAATGGCGTTTTGTGCTGACGGGATAATCTTGCAGGAAATTTCTCTTGCTCACTCCTTCAACGAGGGTCAAATTGAGTGGTTCAAAGCGGGCTCTGCCCTTAACCTGGTGCGTTCAATTTTCAATTCGTACGTGACAAGTTCACCTTCTGACCTTGCCAATATAGATGGCTGCCAAGGCCAAGCAATGAAGACAGAAGGAGTATGTGCCATGTCTAGACGCAGTAGACTTCATATTCAGCTATCACTCCTCTCGTTTCCCAATATTTATTTCCTCGGTTATCTACATCACAGTCTCGACAGCTTGTTGATATATCTTTGTAATAACACGGACGACAAATCCTAAAATATTTTGACCCAGGAGGATACCAAGGCATCAAGCTACTCGTCCAAAGGTTCGTACATCAGCATCTTCCGTCTTCTTTCCAGCAACGCTCTCCTTGCCATACTCTCTCTCCCGGATAAATAGCCAGGTTGGGGTGGACGTAGCAAGTCTGACCCAAAGGATATCATGGAAGACGCGGACGATGATTCATGCCGAGTTGGCTTAGGCCTTGAACGTCTCCGCTGCCCACCCCTCTTCCGCGACGACACTTTGGATTGTTCAGACTGCATCGTGTTCGTGCGCGATTTCGGAATGTCACTGGGAGAAAGCGCCTGGTGCGACTGTATAAACCCATACCCGTAATTCTTCAGGTTCGCTGAGGCCGCAGCTATAGACTCGGAGGTGTAAACGCTGCTGGAACTGACATACGAAGCATGGCTCTTATCCTTGGCCATACCAATAGGAGCTGCGTTGTGCTTCAACGGTACACGGGACTCGTGTGTCCACACGGGTGTCATGTCTGGGCGAAGTGTTACTTGGCTATCGCTGGGTTCTAGATTTGACTGCGATACGTCGGGGGAGGAAACTCGTTCTCGGGGATGGCCACCCAGTCCACGAATGCGCAGTCCGTTTACATCGTCGTTCAGCTGGGCCTCTGTAGAGTATGACGGCGGATCGTGACCAGCGAGAGGTATGTCGAATTCGGGATCTGGAAATCGTTGTAGCGAATAGATTTTTGCAGACCCCAACGGAATGTCGCTTTCTTCATATGTTGATGGCCGTTGCGTGCGGTTGCCAGCAACAGTGCCGAATGCGGTCATGAAGTTGGACTTGAGGGCGGAAGCCCAACCCTCCGGAGGCCGATGCTCATTCACTACTACGTCGTGAGGCCCAGGTTCGGCCTCGTCAGGGAGTGGTATATCATGCCAGTCTGTAGGACCGATGCCTGGTGTGTTCTCCATTACTGGTCGTAACCTCTCTCTAGGCGTGCGCTGGACATGCCTCGGCGAGGGGAGAAATTGCGGTAGACCATCTCCCTGCGGTAGGAAATTTTGTGTGGGATACTGGACAGCATTTCTCGGCGGGCCCAACTCAGCTACCCTTGTGCTGTAAAACGTTGGGCCACCGTGGCTCGACTCGTCACCAGACGTCAGGTCGCCAGGGGCAATATTTGCTACCTGCAGCCGACCAAGTGTGCGCGGGTTTTCCTGGACGCTGAACGCGCTTGCGGAATTCGCGAGTGCAGGTCGTCGTTGCTCCATGGGCGGGTGGACATTGCCAACGACCGTTCTTGAGGCATTGTAGAAAGTCGCATTTATGGGGCTGGAAAAAGGATCGCCAGTATTTCTCCGGACGAGAGATGCAGGGAGGTAAAACTCAGATTCTTCGTGCGGAGTGTGCATCTGCAGGCTCGGCTCGGGGCCGTCTTCGAGTGTATCCCTCGCTGTCCAAAGTTCGTCGTCGTCTTGTGTCTTTCGCACTGATGCGCGCGAACGCATCCACCAGGCGAGAAATGCCAAGCAACAAGCGAGGACACAGACAGTGCCAAGGATGATTGCAACGTAGAACGGGGCGGAGAGCTCAGTTCGAGAAGTATGCATGGAAGCGGGAGAGACGAGCGCTGTCGGATGAGTGGATGTGCTGGTGCTACTTGAGGAGTTGGATGGAGTACTAGTGGTGGTACGTGTCTGTGATGAAAATGAGGAACTTGACGTCGCGCTGCTAAGCGATGAGGATATTGTGTCAGTTGCCGTAGCTGAGGTCATTGCCAAGGCGGGGACAGTAGTCATAAATGCCTCAGACTGTGTCAACTGGCCTCCTGTCTGCATCCCGGTTGCACTGATAGGGTCAGGACTGATCTGAGTAGCCGGCTGTGGTGCATATTCCGGCCTGCGGCTGCCTTGGGGGTTGTATGGAACATCTCCAAGTCCTGCTGGAGGGTCCGAATTTATGATTGACGGTTGCCCGTTTTGTCCTAGAATCAAGTTAGAATCCGCTCTGCGATGGGGAACAATATTTGCAAAGAACGGCATGCGTGGAATTAAAGAGATAGGCATAGTATCGTTGAGTGTATATGCGCGCCCGGCGCCGAGCTACCAGAGCCCTGAAGATGAGGTGACTTGTCAAAATGAAGAGTGCTGTCTTATTTCTTAAATCATGAAACGCGATGTGGCTTGAAATTTCAATTGAGACGGTCAGTCTGACACGTACTAGTACTACAAGAGAAGACTGATCAGTAATATCAACTTCAATCCGCTCGATGACTCAGCTCCGTACTTTGACGTGTTTTCGTCTCTAAGTCAAAATCACATCAATGACTAGGTGCAGTCAGTCCATCGTGAATATGTCTCAGATAGTACTAGACAGATCGTGGAGTGCAGCATACACATCACTGCTAGGAACATACGCCATGATAGCACTGAATATTTCGACCTACGAGAATAGCCTATCGTATCGTTTCAGGCATGAATACCGCTGATAGTCTGAAGAAACGAGCTTCAGTGGTAGTTAAACATCTGTATGGAGAATCGAGATACTTGCCGACATTCTCATCAGGGTCGCACCAACATTTTCCTTTGGTGTACACATCTCCCTGTGGACAGTGCAGGAAGGGCTCGTGTTCATACCCGATGTCATTGAAAAAGTGAATTTGCTCCTTCTTCGCGAACAGTGCAGCTCCGATGCTATGAACTGGTGCATCTCCCCAACGCTATTCCAAATAAGGTCATTTTCAAAAGCGTGCAAACACAAGACTCACCTCATAATAGAATCCACCCTGCTCATCAAGATATTCGAAGAATTTCGAATATGCCTCGCCTCGCCAGAAATCAAGATCTGCAATTTCAAAGTTGCTCCAGACTGGCCACGTGATTTCATTAGCATAGGGAAACGCCGCGATGAGCAGTAACCTACAGTGACACATATTGTAGGACTCTCCGCCATCATCAGAGAGGAATTCCATCGCATTGCCAGGAGTCACAAAGTCAGGATTAGCATTGATGAAAGCTAGAGGAAGGTGAAATTGAAATCATAGTAAATGCTGAATACGCTTACACTTTACAACGTTCCATAGCGTTGGAACAGTAGCTTGGATTTCATATATTGATATGGTAAAGCCTGTTGGTGTTCGAGACTGGTATATAATTGAAAACATCATTTGATTTACCATACACCTTGTTATGGTCTTGCATCACAAGAAAGGGATCATAGTCCACGTCGCAGAACAACTTAATGTCTGGCCTGATTGGGGAAGATAAAGTAAGCCAAGCTACATCGCATCTCCTTCGGTTGCGTCTACTCACTCGACTCTCCAATAGTACCGGTATTGCTGCAAGAGCTCATGTCGATAGAAGAACTAGGATCTGCTTGGACAACCTCGCCAAAACGCATTACGATCACGTACGCCAGAGTTAAAGCGACACATATTCCGGTATCTAGGAGCAGTTAGTTTGAAGCAGCGATGATAGCATCGTACGTACGAAACACTACCTGGAAAATGGTCAGACTACACGTATACTTGAAACAGTAAATAAGGTACCTCCGTAAATTACATTGCCCCTAACCATGTCATCGCGAGATTTGCTTGCTTGATCTTCATCGATCCATGATGGTTGATGCCAATGGTCGGGTGGGATGAGACCGAATTCGACCGTGCTATTGGTCAAGGCCCGTATGTGGCTTTATGGCCCGTCAGCAGCTTCAAAAAATCGAGCATAGAAGGGCGCACTCCTTGAAGTTCTGCGTAAAAGGTTGGTCATTCAGGAAGACATAAGGATACTGGAACTTCCTGTTGAACCTATCCTCGAGTTGCTTCATACTGCTCATGATTCCCCAAAGCTCAGAGTTCCGTACAAGTATGACAAACGAGGCGTTCGCTTTGCGGTCTTGTAAGTGCATGAGCGAATCAGGTTTGTAGTACTCGTCGGGCACGGGTGTTTTGTAGGGAGGGCTTAACTTCGGACCAGTCCATTTTCCTGCGATACTTGAGATGAATGTCGCCTTTCCGTATTCCTCATATGCAAAGCTCAGAATGTAGTGAATTGGAATCTGTTTCATTGTCAAGCCGGCTGAATTATCAAGTTGACATGAACACGTACAATAACGCCCAAGACAAGCAAGATGCAACGCATCGGAGTCATCATCTTTCCAGTGCTAGTCCCTTTGGGATCTTTATTAACACAAATAAAAAGAAAGGTAACTTGATGGTAAATGCAGGAGAAAAATTGAGGATGTAAGACGGCTGTTGGTCACGGTGGAAGGATTGTCAGACAAAAACACCCGTTGCTCACGCCTATGATGAAATGCAGCGTAAAAGTTTTCCCTCGATTCAGAGCTCCACGTAGTTTGTTCCCTGGATCTCTTCTCAATGTTCAGTCTAGAAAGATATCAACACACAAACCGCTACCTATCGTCGCTCTTGACCGTGACTGGTCAATATAGTCGTGTCCTGAAACTAGGATCAAGGGCAAAGACAAATAATGTACGCCACTGGAGCTATCTAGTGCTCGGTCGGCGTGGAGAATCGTCTTCATCATTGACATCAATGACTTCCGGATCAAACTTTGTAGCGCCAATATCGCTATCCCGTTCCAGATCGTCAGATGTGTCCGAATCAAAAGCGAAAACCTTGTGCTTCCGCTTCCCCTTTCTCTACTTCACAGGTGCTAGCAGTGAGATTGGAGGTGGATAGGATGGAAGGGGAAACTGCCTAATTCATCTTCTTTGGACATAATGACTTGCTAGCTCCGTGCGCATGATTTATGCTTAAATACGGACTTTGTGGTTGCTCTTATGCAATTGTGCAAGTAGTGAAAACGATAAAAATGTCTGCTTGGTTGCAAGCAGGGCTCCGATAGTGGCTCCGACCTGTACAAAAGTGAGTTGGGGTGAGTTGCTATTCCCACATTAGTAAGAGTGAATACGACGCAGCGAAGAAAACACCTCGACTTGAATCCCAGGAAAGGGCCGGTCTGCATGATTGAAAATCATTAGGTATACATCAGACACGGACGAGTCTGAGCGGGAGATGGGCTGATGTTCTGGAGTGTCATGTCGACTAGGAGGTGCTTTCGATTAATCATGACAGACCGGTAAAGAGGGAAGATGGTATCAGTTCATGTGTCGCGTAGAGTCGGTCGAGCTGGAGATGGACCTTTCAGATCTTAAGAAGTGATCTTGTAGCGAAGCTGAATGATTTGAGTCTCCATATATCTCCGCATGTAGATTTTCTGAGGGATTCTTGCAATATTCATGATCAGAACTTCCTTGCCCACATGGTGGAATGGATCTGTGCATGCATGTGTCTACTCAAAAATTGTCGTTCAATTCATAGTGTGCACGTGCGTGCGTCGCGGGACTTTCCGTAGGCGGGCGCAGGCCGCGCTAAGTTACCGAAGTTAACCCACCGGGCTCTTTGAAACAACGTGCACGGGCTGAATTTTCCCTACCACGAGGATAGGCTGGGAAATAGATCAGCAATCAGGTAATCCGGCATGAGCGAGTAGTCACTGAACCGACACTTCGAGGTTGTGTTCTGTTCGCTTCTGTTCAGAGTCGTGGTCACCGACAGGCTTCCGAGTTGAAGGACAAGGTTGTTCGTGTCCGTGTTGTGCAGGACTCTGCGCTGTACTTACTGTGATTTACTCCATCGACATATGACCATGCATCACGCTCTACTTGTTTCTGAAATCCTTCTGGACATATTCGCCCATGTCAACACAATCCTGGACCCATCATCGTATGGCGAGATATCAGTGGCTCGGAAATCCCTTGCAACACTTGCAACGACATGCAGGACCTTCCACGAACCTGCAATGGATTTACTCTGGGCTGACATGCACGGGATAGTACCACTGCTGGGCTGTGTAACGAGGTTACATCCCATGATATATCATCATCATGCCGGAAGGGTCAGTGCGGACTAGTCACTCTCTGTTCGTGTTATTTCGTTCATTAACTCACTGAGTGTCTAAACGCAGTACACTTGGTACTCTGAAGGCATCGGCCCATTATGTGAGCATGAAGTCCCTCAATTTTTGCGTCACGCCCACCGTGTGCGCTCATTGCAAATCCCATTCGACAACCATTTTCACCTTCTTTCAGCGCTCCCTATCAAGACATTCGTATTTCCGAGACTGCTATCGTTATCAATGGCTATACATCCGGCTGGATACTTACATCTTTTCATACTTCCTACGCTGCGTCGTTGTTCCCTATCGCTCATTCGTCCCGATCTGAAATTAATTACGGCCTATTGCGCTACGTTGGAGGATCTAAGCATCAAGGTCTCCAGCCAAAGCACAGCGGACGAGCTGTCTCTGCTATCTGACAGTATTCGTATGTGCAAGCGGCTTGTAACTCTGTATTGCCCACCTCTCGACTGGGCAGCATGGAAGCACCTATCGAACCTCCCTACCCTTCTCTCAGTGGCGATTTGTGGTGAAGTCCGTTGCCCGTTGGACACGGATAACTTCATTTTCACACATTTCCTCAATATCACGGCTCTTTCCTTCCATGTAACCACGGCTTCATACGTAATCGCAGTCATGCGCAACTCAGCATTCCCCTCCCTGAAAGAGTTCAAAATGGTTACCCGTGTTTTACCCTTGGAAGATGCTGAACAGCTTCTTCATGTACTCTCACAGTGCCAGACTCTTCAACATATTGACATTTTATCCCGTGATCAAAGAGTTCCGGAGCCCTCAGATAGCTCTTTGACACCAATCACCCAACTTCTTGGTTTCACGCATCTCCGAACCCTGCAGCTCGCTTTTCCCCATTGTTGTATTCGCCTTGACAATCACCTTCTTTTGAAAGCCATGTCAAGTTGGCCGCACATCCGCTCTCTGAAATTAGAAGACCCACTTCTTCGTCTAGCCACCATCACATTCTGCGGGTTATTCACAGCACTGCGTCAATCTCCCCACTTGCATACGTTGCACTTATTAATAGATGCTCTGAATATCGATATCGATTCTCAGGCCGAGTCTTTTCAGCATACATCTCTACAAACATTGGATGTGCGCACTTCTCACATAGTGGATCGTGAAGCTGTCGCTTACATTCTCTTCACCATGCTTCCTTCCGTTGAGAGCGTTATCCATGGCTCCAGTGGACGCCACATCCGGTACGCATGGCAGGAGGTCAACAGGCGTCTCCAATCTCTCAAGTCTTCTGCGGTCCTTGGCCGCTGTATCACAGGAGCGGCTGCAGGGTGCTGAATTTACCATACGTATTTATTCAGCAATTGTGCTAGATTTGCTATCCAGTATCTTAATACTTAGAGTGGGAGGTCGAGACAAGCAAGGTAGCTTAGGCCTCGATATGTAATTGACTTGGAATTTAATATTTGCATGACAAACCACTTGTAACCAGCTCCCATGCGCTGTCGCAGCACTTGCAGAATGTCTGGGAATCAGTCTTCATCCTACCGGTATTTGGCGTGTTTAATTGGGATATCCGATGCTGATATTATCGTGATAGACTTTAGTTTCGCACACCCCCGTGCTAGTATATGGATCTATGGGTCTGACACAAAATCTTGGTTGTGTTAACTTTTGAAGACACGTTCAATTTGACAGTGCCGTACCTACGAGCTGTCCTTGGGATTGGTGTACGAGATAAGGCGAAAGCACAGTGCAAATAGCTCAAAATGTAAATTTAGATCGCGTCCTGTGTTTATATTTTCGTTTGCGTTGGTGACCTGTCAGTGAGACGAATTGCCAGCAGACGCACGGATTGAGGCTGTCGCGTCGAATAGAAAAGTCACGCGTGAATCACGTGCATTTTTGCAATGAGACGCGGTGTCTGCTTTGTCTGATGCTCAATTATAATTACCTACCTGCGAGAACGAGCTCTGCACATGGACGAATATATGGAAAGGTAAGTTGTATCTATTGCAATTTTTACCACTCCTTACTTTATGAATCAGAGCGCTTGCTTCGAGTCTCAAAGAGTCCAAGGCCAACGCATCATCTTCGAGGGCGATTTCAATCAGTGATTCTGAGGATGATGATAACGATCGTTTTCAGTCTGAGCTGCTACAGGCGATTCGAGCATCCAAGACCGAATCTTCACGGGTCACAACGCAATCCGTCTATAATCCTGAGCCTCCGTCTCAGAGCGCTCGGAGTACCCCAGCAGCAAGCTTTTTGTCCGAACGAGCACAGATGGAGAGAGAAAGACTCGAAAGGCTGAAGAGGTTGCGTGGGCAGGATGCAGATGATGGAGGTGGCATGTCGCCTCCTACAAAGAGGCAACACATTTCCTCCTCTGACAGACACGCTAATGGTCGAGCGAACATTGCTTCTGCTTCGTCATCTAGTGTCCCTTCGGGCTCGTCGGCAAGTTCGCGAACAGCCAGTACTCCTATAAATTCTATACCAACCTCTGAACAACTGTTCTGGAACGGCGAGCTACGTCCTACAGCCAACAAACACTCTCAATCCCGTCAAGATGGAAAGCCCACTTTCCGCCTCACAGAGGTACTGGGTTTGGTACGCGTTCAATCTCCTGTGTTCTGTATTCATGATGCGTGATGCTGTAGCCCTTCAGAAATCTGATATATCCTTTGCTATCATAGCGTCATACGCGACATCTATCTCTTGGATATATGAATTCTTTGCGCCGTCTACTCCAGTAATCATCGTGGCGCAGCCCGATCAGTCAGGTCAACCAACCATCAAGAATATTCTTCCAAATTGGGTTATGACTGTTCCTTTTCTCCGCAATGGGCGAGGTTGCCAGCATATGAAAGTAGGTTGATTGGTACAACAGATTCTGGAACGCCCCGCTGACTTTATCGCGCCCAGTTCATGCTTGTGAGTCCATTCGGATAACTACATGACGCTGATTGGATTTTCCGAAGATATTTTACAAGACCGGACGGCTTCGCGTAGTCATATCTACCGCCAACCTGATTGATCATGATTGGCGCGATATCGAGAATGTGAGTCTGCACTTAACGCGAGGGAGTTCTTGAACAGTGTGACAGGCCGTTTGGCTGCAAGATCTACCACCGCGATCTGCTCCTATCCCACATGATCCCAAGACCATCGATGACTTCCCATCAATTATGCAAAACGTTTTGCGCGCTGTCAACGTTCGACCCGCGCTCGCGAACATGCTAGCAAACGACGTAAGTCGTATGGGAATCTCATTTGCCGCACTACTGATCTAAATCTCACAGCACCCAAACCTACCTATTCAAACTATCAGCAACTTGCGAATGAAATGGGATTGGTCAAAAGTGAAGGTTAAACTCATTCCCTCCATTGCAGGCAAACATGAAGGATGGCCGAATGTCATCCTGACTGGTCATACCAGGCTGATGAAGGCCGTCCGTGACATGGGGCTTCGTACAGGAAAGGGAAAAGCTGCTAAAGATCTCGTTATAGAGTCTCAGGTAGGTCAAACTTCTTTAGTTCTGCTGTAGAAATGTTCACACTATACAGGGTTCGAGTATAGGAACTTACTCGACTTCCTGGATAAACGAGTTCCACTGGTCAGCGCGCGGAGAATCAGCTGAAGACTGGCTGGACGAACCAAAAGCCAGACGTGCCAAGTTGTCGTGGCCGCCGGTGAAAATTGTCTTCCCCAGCCTGAAGACTGTGCGTGACAGTGTCCTTGGTGAACTAGTCAGTCTTGTGTCTTCAGCAATCACTCTTGAATATTTCTCAACATAATTGACAGGGAGGTGGGACCATGTTTTGCCGCACGAACCAGTGGGAAGCATCGAAATTTCCTCGAGAGCTATTTCATGACTCGAATAGCACTGGCGGACGAGTGCTGATGCACACCAAGGTATGTCAGTGCGAGTACAGCTGTAGGTCTCGATTTATTCGGCTCTCCAGATGATTATCGCGACCTACCGCCCCAAGAAATCGATATTTGAAACAAGTCGCCAGTCAAAGGGAAAAGGAAAGGAATCGTCTGACAGTGAAACCGAGCCTGAATCCGACGACATCGAAATCCAGAACGACCCAATTGGCTGGGCTTATGTTGGCTCGCATAATTTCACACCCTCAGCATGGGGAACGCTTTCTGGCTCCGGGTTCAACCCAGTACTCAATGTCAGTCAATTCAGGCTTTCTTTCTTTAATCTTTCCTAATGACCCGTCGTTCACCAGGTGGTTAACTATGAGTTAGGAATCGCCTTCCCTCTTTACGATGCGAAGGATGTGGAGAGGGTGTCGTGCTTCCAGCGTCCGGCGAGGAAGTATGTGAGTGGACAAGATAGACCTTGGGTAAGTTCAATCGTTGTATGTCGGGGCGCCTAAACTTATGACGTGTTTATTTCAAAGATACAGGAAGAGTCGCAGCTACTGCGGGAGAGCCACCAAACATGATCCTATGTATAGCCGATATCATTCTTACCAGGAAACCTTTTACCCTTAGATACCACTTGGACGTCAGATCAATGCAATCTTTCCGTAGTGCATGGCTTATGATGGTTTGGTCATCATGCACGATCCGACACTATGTAGAACCAACATCTAAGCTTCGAGAGTTCGTACAGTACATGATAGCAATATCAAATACAGGTGATCCATATAGCATGTAAATAAGTCCTTCAAACACATCCATCTTAGATGGAGATCAAACAGAGCATCGGCCATCATCACATCACAGTAACTCATCCTGCTTTCTCCGGATCCTCCCCCATCTCCCTCCTCGCCTTCTCCTCACCCTCGGTGCTCGACACCTCATTCTCGCTCTCAAACTGATAAAGCTGTTCAGGGACAGGGCTCTGAAACAATACGAACTTCTTGAAGCCGTAGGGTATCTGTCGCAGTCCGTATGCAGCGTGCGCACCGAGGGGGACTGCGAAAACTTGATCGAGCTCCTCCAGGGTCTTGCCTTTCGTCTCCCGCACGAATAACAAGATGAGCACCCAGAGAATACAGCACCACGCTGCGTACCAGCCGAAGGCACCTTGTGCTTTGAAGGCCAAGATGAGCGAAGGCCAAGTAATTGACAGAATGAAGTTCCAGAACCAGAGGGTGGCAGTGGCAAAGGACATGCCGATATCACGTATATAGAGAGGGAATGCCTCTGCGGAGTACGTGAACGGCACTGGACCTTCGCCTGGAGAGTAGAAGATTGCAAAGAGGTCTGGAGGAGATATCAATCGCAGTTATTAAGTACCATAAGATGACGTACATATTCCGACACTAACACCAGCTACACGCCCTGTTTCAGAAGTGCTCCAGAAGGAGAAGCCTGTGATTAAAAGACAGATGGCCATGCAGGGGAACGTGAATAAAAGTAAGTTCCTACGCCCGAAGGTGTCGATCTAGTGTTTCAACTTTCAAATATTTGACACCAACCATGACCGAGACCGCTCACAGTGAAAACAGCAGGGAGGGCGAACAACCAGTTAAGTGCACCAAATCCAAGGGAGGAAGCCAGCGCCGAAACCTGCGAGAAACCAGACTGTACGAAGATGTCGGTCGAATAGTAAGCTGCCATCGAGTAATTAATCATTTCCAATCATGAACACGAATCTCATACCGATGACATTGACGCCACAAAACTGCTGACCGAACATGACGATCCAACTAGCAAGGGCAGCATGCCTGTTGCGCGGGATCGTAAACATCTCAACGACACGGTTGCGACCCTTCTTCATCTCGTTTTCCGCCTCGAGCAACACGTGAATATAATACAGATCACGAGCAGCCTGAACGCGCGAGAAACGAAGGCGACAAAGTTCATTGAAAGCATCTTCGTAGCGACCCTTGGAGATCAACCAACGAGGCGACTCGGGTGCAAATAGAATTTGCATGCAGACAATGAGACCGGGAATACCAGCAGAGGCTAGCATGAGGCGCCAGTTCAGACCGGTCACACCAGGGGTGTCCGGAATAAAGTAGAATGTCAAATCGATAAGGTCTCCTAGAGCAATGCCAAAAGCGGTCCACATCTGCCACATCATGACGAGAGCACCACGGATCGGTGCGGGCGAACACTCAGCGCTATATACCGGGACGGTGGCAGATTTGGGACCAATACCAAAACCAAGGAAGAACCGTGCGATGAAAAGGTGCCACCAGGTGTTTGTCAATCCAGACCAGACACATGTCAAGAACGCGATCATACAAGTGGCGAAGATGGTCTTTTTACGCCCAAGATAGTGGTTAAGCGGATGCGTCATCCAACAAGAAATGGTGGCACAGCATCTGTGGAGTGATGAGGAACGATATTGCGCAGTGGGAAGAAAGCACAGACAAGTAGGGTGCAGAGTTGACGAGACCGACCAACCATGAATCACGTTCTGCACATAATTTATGGATGAAGATGATTTAAATGATGGAGAAACTTTTACGCACTACTGTTGGAATCGCCGATACCAAACTGCGCGGGATAAATGAGCTGAGCGCCATTGATAACAGCCTGATCCATTCCCTGAACAGCCGCTGCAAGTGATGACATCACGACCATCTATTTAATGATGAGCTATGACAAATATTTTAAAAAACGAGATGATACCAACGTAATACAGCATGGGCGTTTGTCGCCACTTGTGCGTGACCTCTTCCGTTAAAATTTGTTTGTCTTCATCTGAAAAGATGTCCATACGATTATGACCTGCCCATCAAGGATTTCAAGTCAGCTACTAGGGAAAATGTCTCTCATGGCAACATACAAGTGGAATCCTGGGCAACGAGCGCCCCCTTCTTGAGCTCAGGCAGCAGATGGGTCAATCCTTTCTCTTGCGCAAAAGATTCGACGTCCGCCATTAGACGATCGTGAGGTATGCCATGCAAGGGGTTTGATAATTTAGCATCAGCGTTACTGGCGGGGAAAGGTCAAGCTAGGCACTTGTTCAGGGAAGAACTCATAGTACGCACGCAATGGCTCTTGTCTCTGCATCCATATGTGATGTATCGTGGTGAGCATGGTCCGGACGCTTTACCACGGCAGATTTTTCGCTCAAAGGCGGGGATGTCGACATTTCAGTCGTAGGCGCGCGGTATGAAAAGAGGGTGGAAGGTAGCCTCACTCCTACCGGCTTATACACCCTTGGTGTTATATAGCTTAGTACTTAACCCAAAAGAGCAAAGCTATACAAAAACATCATGCGCCGTACCGACTGCCGTCCAACATATCCGAAGCGCAGCAAAAGCCCACTCCACATTCTAGTATATTTTTATCCGGCATGTGACTGCTGTATGATTTGCCAACAATGTATGGCTGTTCCGGTATTGAAGGATCCCAAACGACTGCGTAAAAACAGACGATAGAGGGTGTCAATAAAGCAGAACAAATAATCACTCAACGGGCGCTTTGACAAAGAGTCACGATCAGGACACAAAGTAACTTGACGAAGCTGAACCTACTGATCATGGGGCTTTGTGATAGAATCATGTTCGTTGGTAAAGGATCAAGGGGGTGAAGAGTGGAAGAACGAAATGCTGCTGGGGATTAGTTTGATAGAGACGAGCAGTTTTCGTTTTCGTTTTCGTTTTCGCATGAGCGATGTTATGAGCGATGAGTGCGGAAGGCAATATTAATAAAGCGAAGTAGTTAGTGACCACGAAAGCGAAGCTTTCGTGGCCGTAGGGAGGGTCTGGCTCTGTCAGACTGCGCTTGTGTGCGTGTTTGGGATGAGCATGCTAAGTTCGAGTTATTGGAGGTTTGAAAGAACCGGATGCAGAGGCCAGGTCCTTGGAGCGTGTTGTGATCGGATCTCGGGGTGCGGAATGGAGGGGATCGCAGAGAAAATGAGACCAACCCATACCTGGAACATGGCTCGAACACGAATCGAGTGCCTTTTCGAGGTGCTCGACCCGACACAACACGAGAAATACATGAAATTATTGTGGGACTGGAGAGTGCCAAAAGTGTGAGATGTGCAAATGAATGAAGTAGTTTTAGTAGGGTATATCGATGGTGCGAAGGCGACGATATTGATACATGGTGGATTCCAAGCGAGTGAGAGCAATGGAAGTGGATGAAGCAGAGTTGATAGATAATGGAGGAGCAGACTCACTGTGACCTGATACACCTGCCGTCCCTTAGAGGCCTTCTAAGGGCCGATGTGACCTTAGCGTTCCATCGCTGGAATGGGACGTTTTGGTGATGAGGCTCTCGATTGCCAGTACTGACCCTGATTGGCTAAAACACAGGGCGATCATGATGTGATCAGCATGACATAGTAAGGATGAAAGTACTCAATAATGTCATTGGAACCGTAGACAGGTAAGCTGCATGATAGCACTACTCAATAACCATTTTACTTGACCATTTTATTTCGTGACAGTTCGTGCAAAGGCTTCCGAAATAAAATGCAAATGAAATGAACGAGCAGCACGCATATTTAGCGGCGCTTAAAATCAGCTAAGCGAGGCGCAGGGGGTGTTGACCTCGAGGTAAATCGGAGTCGGTTCGAAACTAAGGCAGTTCGATACAACTCGATTCGTTTGTTGTAAATAAGCATTTCCTCAATGTATTCTGCTCCTCCCTTCAACTTTTGGTCTAGAGCATAATTATACGTATTTTCATCGGACCGCAGTATTGCTTTAGCGCCGGAGAACAGGCGCCTGCAATGCTGTACGATACAAGTATTGAGCAATCCTCAAGCATGGTTAGGCAATGATGCATATTTCGTATTTCTTAGTATGCACGCTGTCTTGTTTCTTATCTTATTCTGTCTCTAGATCATGTCCTTAGTTCTTATCCAAGACAACTGGTGTCTAGGTCATCATAAAAATTCATGCATCATACTGTGAGTTTTCACCAATGGAACGGGTCTGCAGCTTCCGCTACTAGTATCCCTATCTTACACCAGAAGTCATCCCATACCTGTACAAGCGATGTCGGCAACAAATTAAATACCATGTGAATAAATTCATCAAACACATCCATCGTAAATGGAGATCAAGCAAAGCGTCGCATCACAGCTCCACTCATCTTGTCTTCTCCAGATCCTCCTTTATCTCCCTCGCTGTCTCATCGCCCCCAGTGCTCGACACCTCGCTCTCGCTCTCAAACTGATAAAGCTGTTCAGGAACCGGGTTCTGGAACAACACGAACTTCTTGAAGCCGTAGGGTATCTGCCGCAGGCCGTATGCAGCGTGCGCACCGAGGGGAACTGCAAAGACTTGGTCGAGCTCCTCTAGGGTCTTGCCTTTTGTCTCGGGCACGAATAACAAGATGAGCACTCAGAGAATACAGCACCATGCTGCGTACCAGCCGAAGGCACCTTGTGGTTTGAAGGCCAAAATGAGTGAAGGCCAAGTAATTGACAGAATGAAGTTCCAGAACCAAGTGGTCGCAGTGGCAAAGGACATGCCGATATCACGGATATAGAGAGGAAACGCCTCTGCGGAGTACGTGAACGGAACTGGACCTTCGCCTGGAGAGTAGAAGATCGCAAAGAGGTCTGGAGGAGATCTCAATCGCAGTTATTAAGTACCATAAGATGACGTACATATTCCGACGCTAACGCCAGCTACACGCCCCGTTTCCGAAGTATTCCAGAAGAAGAAGCCCGTGATTAAAAGACAGATGGCCATGCAGGGGAACGTGAATAGAAGTAAGTTTCTACGCCCGAAAGTGTCGATCTAGTGTTTCAATTTTCAATATTTATGGAGACACCAACCATGGCTGAGACCGCTCACGGTGAAAATAGCAGGGAGGGCGAACAACCAGTTAAGTGCACCAAATTCAAGGGAGGAAGGGTCAGGTTGGGCACTTGGTCAGGGGAGATCTCATAGTACGCACGCAATGGCTCTTGTCTCTGCATCCATATGTGATGTATCGTGGTGAGCATGGTCCGGACGCTTTACCACGGCAGATTTTTCGCTCAAAGGCGGGGATGTCGACATTTCAGTCGTAGGCGCGCGGTATGAAAAGAGGGTGGAAGGTAGCCTCACTCCTACCGGCTTATACACCCTTGGTGTTATATAGCTTTGTACTTAACCCAAAAGAGCAAAGCTATACAAAAACATCATGCGCCGTACCGACTGCCGTCCAACATATCCGAAGCGCAGCAAAAGCCCACTCCACTTTCTAGTATATTTTTATCCGGCATGTGACTGCTGTATGATTTGCCAACAATGTATGGCTGTTCCGGTATTGAAGGATCCCAAACGACTGCGTAAAAACAGACGTGTCAATATTGTAGAACAAATAATCATTCAATAGGCACTTTGACAAAGAGTCACGATCAGAACACAAAGTAACTTGACGAAGCTGAACCTACTAATCATGGGGCTTTGTAAGAGAGTCGTGTTGGCTGGGAAAGGATCAAGGGGTGAAGAGTCTGGCTCTGTCAGACTGCGCTTGTGTCCTTATTTGGGATGAGCACGCTAAGTTCGAGTTATTGAAGGTTTGAAAGAACCGGACGCAGAGGGCACAGATCCTCGGAGCGTGTTGCAACCGAATATCGAGGTGCAAGATGATGGGGACCGCGGCAGAGAAAAGAAAAGACAATGAGACCACCCATAGCTGGAGCATGGCTCGAATACGAGTCGAGTGCCGTCTTCCAACTTGATTGGATTCCGCAGACGATGATATGCTCGACTGCGGCTATGTCTGACTATCGACCTTCTCAGCATTAACCTCGTACATCCCATCGTCCCTACCTCAGGCCGCAATAAATGTCACTTTGAAAGGTGAAACGCTAGCCAACACCAACTAGGATTCCAAAGCCCCGCACAGCCCAGATTCCCATATCTCCTTAACGCCCTCCCTAAACCACACGACGTTCCACTCTACCAAACCCCTGCGCATATCATACACCGTCGTCGGAAGGAGTGCCAGCAATGCGAGGTGCGGTGTGACAAGGTGGTACGTGAGCGTAGTTCCTGGACGTGAAGGTGAGAGCGATGTCGCTGCTGAGGGGTAGAAGTGGGGCTTTGAGGGTGAAACGGGAGATGTCGATGAGGTGAGTGGCGGTGTTCTGGCAGGAGTGGAGGTGGGAGTGGATGTCGTGGCTGTGGGTGGGGGCGTTGGTGCTGGTGCTGGTGTTGGGGAAAACCGACTCATCCGTGGATCGTCGACGTTGGACCTGGTAGGATGGTTTAAGAGTGAGAGGGAAATTTATGGTACATACGTACCTGTAGAGAGGTCCAAAAGAGTTGAGCATGGATAGGTAGTCGCAGCAGAGATTGTGCGTAGCCTGGTCTACTGGTGAGGCGTCGGTTGCGACGTGAATTTTACTGGATGTGTCGAATAGGAAAGCTTTTGGGGACGCTGTGTTCTGCAAGCGATGAGATGTACCCATGGAAATAAGTGGCAATGAAGGTACATACAGAGCAAAAGACGTTTAATAGATCTTCAAGATATGGAAGGGAACCGATCAACTTATGAAACACGCGAGAGAACGCCTCTCGAAGAGAATGGTCATATATGGAGGTAAGATGAAAATTGAGAGGGAATTGCTCAAATTCGGGAGATTCGTCTATGAGGCGGTCCATGACGCGCTCATGTATCTGGCGGAAGTTTTCTGCGTGCTGTTTCATTGACGAGCAAAGAATGCATACGGGACTGGCATACCTATCTTGTCGTCCTCTTGAAGCCTTTCCGCTTTGTGCACAAATACTTCAAAATTTATGTCTGGGTTGATTTGGCATGCAGCAACTATGAACTCTACGAGCTTTGAGACAGGGTGTTGGTAGAGATCCTGTGCATCTGGATGAGGTTGGTAGTCAGCGGATGAATTCAGTACACGTACTCGAATGTCTATGACAAAGACTATAGTTGAGAAATCGGCGAGAGATGCGCCGAGTGTGTCGACGGTGATGTTTCCTGGACAGTCCCATATCTCCAACGGGATGACGGTGCTGAGAAACAACGTTAGGTACGAACAGAAGTCATGTACTCGTACATACTCAATGAGATGCTTTGCAACGCGCATGGTGGGCTCGAGGTAAAAAGTTTGTTTGACTGGGAGATCATTGAAGAGGACTTGGAGTATGGAGGTCTTTCCACTCCTGTGATAAGTTAGTACTGGCAAAAGGAGAAAACGTAGGGATTCACCTTCTCATGCCCAGAAAGAGTATCTTTGTCCTACTTGTTCCATTGGAAATGGCTGCGCTTGAAGAAGAGCTCATCGCACATGTACTATGATAAATTACAGTAAGAGTACTGCTATTAGCCAAAAGCCAACAATTACAAATACGCATCCATGTTTAGCCTCCGAAATGACTGTCCTATTGCATCACTGTCACATCGAGGTTTGAAATATTTAGGACAACATTTAAACCACACTTAAATGTCTTTGGGTGGCTTAAACTTCAAGTTAAAAGCAAAAAATACGACATTTTGACCTATCCTAAATATTAGAGTCCCCGATGTGTGTGCCCTAGATTGATTCATGCACATCTCACTTTTGTGAATGTCGAAAATGTACTTACGGCCACCGCACGACGTGCAGCAAACACTAGTGGCATCTAAATTCATTGCAAAGTCATGATAGTACCTAAGATCGCTTCTTGCTTGCAATTATTATTCATTCCACAAAGTTATTTTATTGGATGGATGCCGAGACAGAGCTGAGCTCAGCGCTCAGCGACGGTTCTTGACGAGTGGGAAATAGATGCCTGGTAGGTAACTACTATTATTCCCACGCTCCCAGCCTCCCTTACCGAATCAGCCTCGGCACGCCCACCGGTATCACCACCGTCTCCAAAATCCTCAAGAAAACGTCAAGATGGTGAGTCTCGCTGCCAATTCGACGTCCGATAGGTCTTGGTACATGCGTGCAAACTTCCTGGGTGAAAAAATAGGATGGAATTGGAGGGTGGATGGGTGGATGGAGATGATCTGTGTCGGATGACATTTGTGGTCGATGGACGTTATTTCGCGTGTTTGACTGGTATACCCACTGTTTCGTATTCGCTGACGCCCTTTTTATTCTCTAGACGAAAGGTTCGTTTGGTTTCGATTCGATCGTTGGGGATTGGATTTGACAGATGGCTTTTAATGTTCTCTTCTGTTGATCAGGTACTTCGTCCTTTGGGTGCGTAGTGTTTTCCCTTCGATCTGGAATATCTCTCTCATGTGGTTGGACTTGAATCATGCAGTAAGCGACACACCAAGTCCCACACGCTCTGCCGGCGCTGTGGTCGTCGTGCGTTCCACAGGCAACACAAGAGTGCGTTTCTGCATACCTCTTTGCGAGGTGGCATCTAACCTTGTATTGATTCGCCCCGTCCTGTCACCACGCCCTCCATCCCAATATACGCTAAACAACCTGTCATTGTCATAAACCAGCTTGTGCCCAGTGCGGCTACCCCGCAGCAAAGTTGCGCTCGTATGAATGGGGCCAAAAAGCCAAGCGCAGAAAGACCACCGGTACCGGGCGCATGCGCACGCTCAAGGACGTATCGAGGAGATTCAAGAACGGATTCAGGTGCGCTCCATCCATTCTATGCCTATCCCACCCAACATATTGATCATATGGCGTGGACTTTTTGCAATATAGAGAAAACACAGTCGCGAAGAAGCGTGTCAGGCCATCCGCGGAGGCATGAGCGTGAGCGGAAACGTGCATACGTCGATGCCGTGTTTGCATGTTGTTTTACATACTCGAGAATTTTTAGCCTATGCCGCGCTCGCATCATTTTCTACGCACGTACAGAATACATGATTCATGCTATGCCTCCTCGTCGAGCGGAGGAACCGAGTGATTATGCTGAAGGTCAATTAGTGTCTCCTTTGTCTGATGCCTCGAATCGTCCATTGACGCCTGGTCTATTCCATCACTCGAAATTCTCATTAGAAATGCACTCGTTGGTTCCACTGTATTGATAGGCTAGCCCTACATTGACCAAACCGTGCGATAATCCACAATTATGCAATTATTTATCATGTGTAGTCCCAGTTCCAGCCAATAGGTATTGGTCAACGCATGTACAATGAACGAATGGAAATAATGAAATGCGAAATACCGATAAATACTATACACCCGGTCGCCTGCGCACAGCGCATCCACCACTATTGCCCACAACACACACCCGGGGCATTCCACTTCTTCTTCCCATCCTCCAACCCTAACCCCAACCTAATCGTATCCCCATCACTCTCACTCCTCACATGAGACGTTCTTGCCTCCGCAGCCTCTTCATACTCCCACTTCTTCACCACCCGCTCTACGATATACTCAAATGCGTCACTAACACCCGTTCCTGTCTTTGCGGATGTGAAGAAGAGCTTTGGGCCTGTGTCTGGTGGGTCTGGGAGAGTGAAGGAAAGAGGTTGGTCTGGGTCTAATTGAGGTGGGGTAGGTGGTGTATGCGAACGTTGGCCCTTCGTGAATAGACTCGGCGTGATAGTAAGCGCAGACGAAGAAGAAGTCGTAGTAGTCGTACTAGACAAACTCGTCATTCTCCTCACTCGTACCGGTGATTCAGATCGAGACCCAGGAAGCGGAGATGACCGTGCGCTTGTATATACATCAGATAGGGAGGAAGAGGGGGTATGAAAAGAGGTTAAGCCGGAGCGGAATGTTCCATATAAAAATGTGCTGGTGTGGGGTGTACGTGAGGGGGAACGAGATTTTGAGAGTTTGCGGTGGTTTTGAATGTCTATTCGTGCGGAAGGGGCGAGGAGAGATGGATCTGTATCATCTTCGTATGCATGTTCGTGCTCGTGCTCGAGAATAGTATCTTCGTCTTCCCCTGAACCAATGTCTTCTACCACGATTTCTCCCTCTATAGGCTCTGGTTCAGGAATAGGCACAAGTTCCTGCACGAATTTCTTCGCTTCTTCCGCAGTGATGCCCATCCCAGGCTGCAACAGATCCATTTTATTCCCAACGACCACGCAACAAAAGTTATCAGCCTCTTCATCGCTGACCGGTGCTTGGTGCTTGAACTCCTTCCACCATTTCGTGAGCGCGTACATAGTATCAGGTGCACTGACGTCAAACATGAGTAGGACAGCATCTGCGCCGCGGAAGAACGCGGAAGAGAGGGATGAGAAGCGTTCTTGGCCTGCGGTATCCTATCGTGTGCATAAGCGAATATAAGACAAAGGGAGCTCGAAGCAGACGTACCCATATTTGAAGAGAGATGGCCTCGGTTGGTTTATTTGGGTCAGGAAGGGATTTGGTGATGAAATCTGCACCGATTGTTGCGCGGTAGCCGGTGGAAAAGCGACCTGATATGTACTGCCCGGGTAGATAAGTAACGTTCAAGCAGCTATTGAGGTTGAAAGGCGGAATACTGACCTGACCACGCAAAGAAGTCTTGCCTACGCCCGAAGCGCCGATAACGACGAGCTTGATAGTCCGCATCGCTCTGCGTGTTCTGTTGAGGACTAATCATCCATAAAGTTCGGCGGCCAATGGCGCCATATGGTACTCTCTAAGTTCACCGGTCGTTCCCACTCGGCGCGAAAACCAAACAAGTCTAAACTCTTTAGACTTCGCCAACGCATCTACTGTACCACCTTCATCGGCCTACTAATCATCACAATCCTAATATTGATCATTTAAGTGAACACCGTCATCAAACCTTGATATATTCAAGAACAACGTACGTGCAGCGTAACGTAAGAACATTATAACAAGACCTCGAAAACCTCATCAGCTGTCTGACCTCCCGAGTAGCAGGAACAGCCGCGGCAAAAACCTCTCGAGCATGAACAAGAAACTCTCGCCAATGCCAATGATTTTACGCGAATTTACAGATGAACAGCTTCAGCTAGCATTATTTCACAGACATCATACCTGTACAAGTGATATCGGCAACAAATTAAATAGCATGTGAATAAATTCATCAAACACATCCATCTTAGATGGAAATCAAGCAAAGCATCACAGCTCCAACTCATCTTGTCTTCTCCAGATCCTCCTTCATCTCCCTCCTCGCTGACTCGTCGCCCCCAGTGCTCGACACCTCGCTCTCGCTCTCAAACTGATAAAGTTCTTCAGGAACCGGGTTCTGGAACAACACGAACTTCTTGAAGCCGTAGGGAATCTGTCGCAGGCCGTATGCAGCGTGCGCACCGAGGGGAACTGCGAAGACTTGATCGAGCTCCTCCAGCGTCTTGCCTTTCGTCTCACGCACGAATAGCAAGATGAGCACCCAGAGGATACAGCACCATGCTGCGTACCAGCCAAAGGCACCTTGTGGTTTGAAGGCCAGGATGAGCGAAGGCCAAGTGATTGACAGAATGAAGTTCCAGAACCAAGTGGTCGCAGTGGCAAAGGACATGCCGACATCACGGATATAGAGAGGGAATGCTTCTGCTGAGTACGTGAACGGAACTGGACCTTCGCCTGGAGAGTAGAAGATCGCGAAAAGATCTAAAAAAGATGGTGTCAATGGCAGTAGTTAAGGTACCACAAGGATGACGTACATATTCCGACACTAACACCAGCTACACGCCCCGTTTCCGAAGTACTCCAGAAGGAGAAGCCCGTGATTAAAAGGCAGATGGCCATGCAAGGAAACGTGAATAAAAGTAAGTTCCTCCGCCCGAAAGTGTCGATCTAGTGTTTCAACTTTCAATATTTACGGAGACCCCAACCATAGCTGGACTACTCACGGTGAAAACAGCAGGGAGGGCGAACAACCAGTTAAGTGCACCAAATCCAAGGGAGGAAGCCAGCGCCGAAACCTGCGAGAAACCAGACTGCACGAATATGTCGGATGAGTAGTAAGCTGCCATCGAGTGAGTAATCATTTCAAATCATGAATACGAATCTCATACCGATGACATTGACGCCGCAAAACTGCTGACCGAACATGACGACCCAACTAGCAAGGGCAGCATGCCTGTTGCGCGGGATCGTGAACATCTCAACGACACGGTTGCGACCCTTCTTCATTTCGTTCTCTGCCTCAAGCAACACGTGAATATAATACAAATCACGAGCAGCTTGTACGCGCGAGAAACGAAGGCGACAAAGTTCATTGAAAGCATCCTCGTAGCGACCCTTGGAGATCAACCAACGAGGCGATTCGGGTGCAAATAGAACTTGCATACAGACAATGAGACCAGGGATACCAGCAGAGGCTAACATGAGGCGCCAGTTCAGACCGGTCACACCAGGGGTATCCGGAATAAAGTAGAATACCAAATCGATAAGGTCTCCTAAAGCAATGCCAAAAGCGGTCCACATCTGCCACATCATGACGAGAGCACCACGGATCGGTGCGGGCGAACACTCGGCGGTATATACTGGGACGGTGGCAGATTTGGGACCAATACCGAAACCAAGGAAGAACCGTGCGATGAAAAGGTGCCACCAGGTGTTTGTCAATCCAGACCAGACACATGTCAAGAACGAGATCATGCAAGTGACGAAGATGGTCTTTTTACGCCCAAGATAGTGGTTAAGCGGATGCGTCATCCAACAAGAAACGGTGGCACAACATCTGTTAGTGCGATGAGGAGCGGTATTGCGCAACGAGAAGAAAGCACAGACAAGTAGGGTGCAGAATTGACGAGACCGACCAACCACGAGTCGCGTTCTGCAAACAAAAGTTATGGATGATCATTATTGGCAAAGGTTTTACGCACTACTGTTAGGATCGCCGATACCGAACTGCTTGGGATAAATGATTTGAGCGCCATTAATAACAGCCTCATCCATTCCCTGAACAGCTGCTGCAAGTGATGACATCACAACCATCTATTTTAGATGGTGAGCTATGACAAATAATCAAAAACAGGATAATACCAACGTAATACAGCATGGGCGTTTGTCGCCACTTGTGCGTGACCTCTTCCGTTAAAATTTGTTTGTCTTCATCTGAAAATATGTCCATACGATTATGGCCTGCACATCAAGGATTTCAGGTCAGCTGGGGGAAATGTCTCTGATGGCGACATACAAGTAGAATCCTGGGCAATAAGCGCCCCTTTCTTGAGCTCAGGCAGCAGATGGGTCAGTCCTCTCTCCTGCGCAAAAATTTCGACGTCCGCCATTAGACGATCATGAGGTATGCCGCGCAAGGGGTTTGACAATTTGGCATCAGCATTACTGGCAAGGGAAAGGTCAGACTGGTTACTCGATACAGTGGCGATCTCGTACGCACGCGATGGCTCTTGTCTCTGCATCCATATGTGATTTATGATGGTGAGCATGACTCGGACTCTCTACCACCGCAGATTTTTCGTTCGAGGGCGGGGCTGTCGACATCTCAGTCGTAGGCGCGCGGTACGGAAAGAGGGCGGAAGGTAGCCTTACTCCTATCGGCTTATGGGATTATATAGCGTTGCACTTGACCCAAAAGAGCAAAGCTATACAAAACATGCCGTTAGTTGGCCAACACATCCGAGGCGGAGCGAAAACCCACCCCACTTTCTGGTGTATTTTTACCCGGCATGTGACTGCTGTATAATTTGCCGACAGTACTGATAGCCGTTCTGATCCTAGAGGACAGCTTGAAACTTGCACACGAACGGCATCTGGACTCTGGAGGGTTGTCATTTACTTGGAACAATTATTTAGTAGTGGGTACTTTGACCAAGTCTCACGGTCAGAACGCAACGTAACGCTGGACGTACTAATTCATGATCCATGGTGCCCAGGCCGGAGCCTATATCAATCTTCTGATGCGAGACTGAATTACTTCACTGGAGATGTATAGATGACCGGGCCATCTTAGAAATCACTCACGCTTACTGAGCTGGTGATGGAAATTTGAAATTTTGGTCTGTTCGCGGAGTTTCTCTCGCAATCACACTCCAACTCGCCACGCATCCGCCCAGCTAGCATCGTGAGGCCAGGGAAACTTTGATGGACAAGATATTACATGGCACCGCAATGTTAACGGAACTTTCCGAATCGATGCAGGCCAACATGCCAACGTTTCTTCTTCAAAGCCTGATGTTGGCAACGTCCTGTGCGGGTACAATTATGATAACGACATTCCGTTAGGATGTACAACCTAAGGCGGTAATCCATGGTTCGGATCCTAATACCTTACATACAAATGTTGAAGTCATAGATAGTGCATAATTAAGTGTCCGTTGATATCTTCTCACAGGCGGCTTGATGGAATGGGGGTATACACCGTAGCAGTGAGCGCTTTCACTGCCTCTTCCGAATGAGGCGGATACCGAATCGCCAGGTGTGGCTCAGCCCTACCCATATTCATATCAGCCTTCATAGAGACAAAAACCTAACCACAAGGAGAACTCACTCTTTCGGCATGTCAATAGAACTACGAAGCTGCGTGAACGTATCGTACGTATGTTTCATAACCTGGTTTCCATCTGTCAACGGAGTTCAGTATCAGTTACATTCTCTACATTCTCAGGTGGAGTAAAATCTCACAGCCGGACTCCCCTACTCCCGCAAATGGTAGTTCTTTCACTGACCGATAAAGGTGGATGAGCGCCAAGTCAAGCATGACGTCAATACTGCCAATAACGTACCAGCAACATGTTGGAAGGTGTCATTGAACATAATACCACCGCTCTGTGTTTCCGCGACGACTGTTATAGAAAAATTTGATTGCAATTTTTAGCATGAGCCGACCGTTATCAGCCAAGTCAAACATACGTTGTTGCTTCACGTTCTCGTTGTCACTGAAAGCATACAGAACTAATGGGTGAGATCTTTGTGAGATGAGT
This sequence comes from Suillus bovinus, assembly GCF_016758785.1. Classification (NCBI taxonomy): domain Eukaryota; kingdom Fungi; phylum Basidiomycota; class Agaricomycetes; order Boletales; family Suillaceae; genus Suillus; species Suillus bovinus. The sequence continues at coordinate 89,811 of NW_024542116.1, read as the reverse complement.
CAGCAGCTGACGAGTTGGATTATGGGACGAGAGCTTACCGTGCATTAACAAAGTCAATTGCTTGCTTGAGAGAATCCACAGGCACGATTGGCAAGATCGGACCAAAGATTTCTCTATAAATAGTATGCAATCAAAATCGCGTTTCAGTAACACAAGGAAACACTGACTCTTCTAACAAGGAATCGCCTTCCGCAACATCCTTGACAATGGTAGGCTCGAGTCTCTTCCTCGCAGCGTCAGAGCGACCCCGAAGAACGACTTGACCCTTTGTGCGGGAAAGAAGTGAAGTAAGGCGTTTATGGTGCAAATCCGACACGATACTTCCAAACAATGGCGAATCTAGCGCACCCTCAGGGAAGAATGAATCATAATGCTTCTGGAATGCCTTGATCAGCTCGTCTTGCTTGTCCCGCTGTACGAGGACATAGTCAGGTGCAACGCAGATCTATCAGAATTCCCGTTCAGTTTGCTGTATTGGGAGTGACCCCAGATTGAACGACATCAACTCGCCTGTCCTGCATTGTTGCACTTGCCCCACAGGATCCTCTTTGCGGCAAGATCGATATCGTATGCCGAGTCGATAATCACAGGACTCTTTCCACCTAATTCCAGTACTAATGGCGTCAGGTGCTTGGCCGCAGCAGTGGCGATGACCCTAGCAATCCTGCCGCTCCCCGTGTAAAAAATGTGGTCCCATTGAAGCTCCAGAAGCTTTGAAGTTTCAGGCACAGCACCATTAACAACACGGTACGTATTTGGGTCGAAGTACTTTGGCACGATTTCATCCAAGAGCTGTGAGAAGGTGGGGACAAGCTCAGACGGCTTTAGTACGGCGGTGCAGCCTGCTGCAATTGCTCCAATGAGAGGTTGGAAAGTGAGGATCATAGGGTAGTTCCATGGCCTGTTCAAACGGTGTCAATAAGTGGAGTTGAGACGATATCTTCCATCTCACGAGATTATCAACGCAGTGCCCCTTGGAGCCTTGTAGAGCCTGGTACATGTATAGTCATCAGCCACATCGACAAATGCGTTAAATTTGATGATTTGATCGCTCACGCTGGCTTCCATGGCTTCTGCCAATCAGCCACCTCTGGATATTCAGTCTTGGCCCATTCTGGGAGCTGCTCTGCGCTCTTCAAAGCTCTTTCGACGACGCAGCCTACTTCAGCCATGAGGACCTCTGTTTTTGGCTTTCCGAGATCCTTCTTTAGGGCATCACAAATGAGCTCTCGTTCATTCTGCGCCATGCGTGCAAGCTGGTATAGTTGGTGCTGACGCCACTTGATGGGACGGGTCACTCCGCTACGGAACGTCGCTCGAAGAGCATCTCTGATCTTTACCGCTGACTGAGATCATGTAATATGAATGCTGGACAAACCGTACTCACCTTTGGGATCGTACTGATTGGGGTCGCCATTTCTTCAATTTCTTGATAGTCAACCGCGCGTGGGTGACAATCGATTTATTTAAAATCGACGTCAACTTGAAGCTGTACACAGGACGACCAGATAAACAGCCGCCCGCGCGACCCTGTAGATTGTTGACATGTTCGTATTTGAAATTTGAAATCAGTGCTGCCTATGTGGCATAGTGGATGGTATTGCAAACATTTTCCAGGCTGGTTGGCCAATTTGAAATACAAACACGGAGGTGGCGTTCTACTATTACCATGAATAGCTAGTCGGATTGGATCTGGTACTGTACATACTGTACATGATACATATGGTACATACAAGTGATAGTCCACGTCAATTCAACCAATTTCGAGATCAAAATTACAATTCCTCGTCAACAGTGACCCAGCTATCTCTCTTCGAATTCGCAGATCTGTATCATACATGTTAGCCACCCCCAGTCGGTTGGAATAAAACAGAGCTCACGTCATAGGCGAGATGTCAAACTTAGTTTCCAGCACCAATTTTACGGTTTTCACTTCAAAACCTCTGAATTCGAGCTTGAGGGTGCTGTGCGACCCCGTCGTGAACACAAGTCCAAGTTCTCCTTTAGTGTCCTCCAGGATATTCGTAACATACGCGCTCTTCACAGGCAAGTGTTTTCCAACGTGTAACTTGATAGAACCATGCCCACCAAACGCTTCATACATGCGCAAGATGACAGTTGTGCCGGAAGCATTAGGTTCAAAGTCGTCTTCTCCTCTCTTGATGGTCTCTAAAAAGACGTTTGATGTACCCTCAAACCAGAATGGGAGAGGTGGAACGTGGCCCGCGTTCTGTCCAGGAACAGTTCTCACTGGGGATATCATTAGACTTATCAATGCAGATACAACAAAGAAACCCAACTGACCATGCAAGGGCGAATTATAAATAAAGGCGGCCATCGGAACGTCAGATTCCAGGAAGGAGCCTACGTGAGGCATGACTGCCCATGAGAACCCGTGCTTGCCTGAAAGAGCATGTGAGAATCGATTGACCGCAAAACGTTTGAGGCTAGAATCAAACCTTGGTCCTGCTCTGGGTCAGGGGCCGTGGCCGCTCTAAGCAGGGAGATGCGAAGGACGTTACCTTCGCATGCAAAGCCATACTTGGATTCTGAGAGGAACGCGACGCCATATCCATATTCGCTAAGATCTGCGAACTGGTAGCTCGTGTATAAGCCTTGAAGAAGAACCAACTAATGAAAAAGCATATACGTACCTTGTGCCCACAGACCTCAAACTTGGCAGCATCCAGCGTTGTGTTCTTGTGCGTCGGCCGCTGGACAAAACCAAACTGTGACTCATAAGTCGCATACGTGTTATTGATGTCGAGGGGTAGTTCAACTGGAGTCATGCATAAGAAGAAGGCAGAAAAGGGGGTGATTATCACGCACACTTGAGGAACTTGTGTTTCTCATGCCAGTCGACCACAGCATCAAAATTGAAAAAAGAGCGGGAGTCTCCTTTCATCGTCGCTACGCTTCCGCTGTAAGTACCCGTTTCTGCATTTGCGGAGTTTCTTACCAGTGATAGCATCGAGGGAAATCTGTAGAAAGTGACGTATTCTGTCAGCACATCACTCGCAAGGTAACATGATAAAAGGAATGGAGGTATGAAAATACTAGATACGCACCGTAACATCAATTGTACTTTTCCCGTACTTAATCTGTGTCTGAACAGCGGCCCGAAGGGGCCCTTCAGCGACCACCCTGACTTGGCAGAACAAAAGCGGAGTAGAAGTTTCGAGGTGGTGGATTTCCACATCTACAACACTAAAGTCACATCTAGTCCGCAATCAACAACTTAATGAAAATACAAACCCCAGGCATCCCAGTAATTAGGACGATCTTCGAAAATAACCAATCCACCAAAGCTTCCTTTGGGAATAAGCTCACGACTCAAGAGTAGAGTTAGTGGGTTACGACGGGAAAAAAGGAAGTGACTAACCCAAGCCTCACGTCAATCAGACTGGTAATTCGTCCCTCGGAGATGGTGAGCTGAACATTGGCATTTCTGAGGACGAAGTGATTTGTTCCATTGGTGAACACTACAACGGACGTTGAGTACCGATACTTAGGTCCTATAACAATAGGCATACCAGATGCAGGCATACAAACAGAAGACATGCTCACAGGTTGTGATGTGGCCTTGTTTCCCGCCGAGTGCATTAGAGCATATCCGTGCTTGCCGTCTGCAGATGTTTGAATGACATGCGCTTTCATGCCATCTCTGGACAAAGGAACCTTGATGACATCGTGGCGCGCAAATGATGTGGTGTTGAACGCAACTAGTGTTTCCGACGTCGAGTTCGACAGAAGGGGTGACGATCGTGGGAGAAGAACACCGAATGCGTCCTCGAGAAAACTAGTGCATACTTCGCGAACTTCGGCGTATAACTTCTCTGCGTCGTCATAGACCATGCCACTACAGAACCAAATCAAACTCCAGTTAGGCATGGAGAACTGCGACCCACATTGCAGATCCAGGTAAGACTGGAATATACGTTTTAGATATCGTAAAAATGCCAAAACTCCAAAAGCTTACCATCGTGGACTGCCAAAAATGAGTATATAAGCTGGTTAATACAGTATAGATACAGAGCACTTACACTGATTGAGTAACACTTTCTCCCAGCACTCATCAATAGCCCGCTTCGGGTATGCATACGAATGTCCCTCGGGCTTGAGGAGCGAAGCTAGGGTAGCTACGCGCTGGGATCGTTTAGGATATGAGGGTAACAGTGGATTCGACCAAACCAACCTCCACGTCCCTCAAAAGTATCTCGCACTTCCTGTTACCTTTCTTGATGGAACCTAACAACCATAGCATCGGTATTGATAGTGGGTGCGACTGATAATGACAACCGCTTACCATGCGAGGTATAGGTCCCCCTATGGAACTGTCTCTGAATTTCAGAACTGGAGTCTGCCTGAAATGCTGAATAGACTCACTTCGAGGTACAATTCCCCTTTCCTTCACACCATGACATGTCAGAAAAAGACAATAAGAATGGGAGGTCTGACAGACCAAACTGGTAGCGTTCTCCCCTCCTTGGAATTTTCCTCGATGTCCGCGAAGAAATCCTCGACAGAACTTCCCATACTAACAGATGGAAGTTCTCTGTGTTCATTAGTAGTTGCGCGAATGCGACGCAGCTGTCAAGTATTATTAGGCTGAATTCAAAGAATCGAAACCAATTCTCGTACATTCTCTAGCATCTTGGCCAATGCTCCTCCTCCTCCATCTCCGTTTCCAAAGACCAGAAGGGCAGTAGCATCTGACTCAAGGTTCTAAATGACGCAAAGTGAGAAAAAATACCTGTGGCTGATTGTTTTGCCTATACCTTGTGATTTGTGATCCCCTTGTTGACGTCCCCGACTGTTGCTTGTGCAGTGTAAGTATCTGCACAGGAGAACGAGTCAGCATTGGTAGGACTGCTAACTGAGCATGACATTACCGACGGGTGTCATATGACAAAGGACTTGCGAGCCATCGATGCCGACCCAATTGAAGGTGGTATGTGGGAACGAATTTCTTTCTTTACCATCAGTAGACTGAGACAATAACCCCAAAACTACACTAACATGTTATTCCTGCCGCAAGCCGTAAGCCGGCTGTAATTCAGACTCATGTATTCACATACCAGCTCAACTTCTGTGTGAAGAAGTATTTCATGCCCGCATCCCTGATCAGCTGCGGATAGGCCGCAGTGAGCCCGAAAGAGTCCGGGAGCCAAGCAGTCTCACACCGCTTTCCAAAACGCGATTCGAAGTAGCGTTGACCGTATAGGAATTGCCGGACAAGGGCTTCGCCTGACGGCATATTTCCGTCGTTCTCAACCCACGAACCACCGATAAGGTGGAATTGGCCAGATGCCACTTTCTTCTTTATACGTTGGAAAAGCGCAGGATATTGCTATGAAGAAGGGATATATGAGTAAGTGAATTAAGAAAAGACAGTCAAGCGCACCTCCTCAAGCCATTTGAATTGCTGGGCTTGAGAACAGGCAAATCTATGCTCTGGATAACGTTCCATCAGATCAATTTGGGTGGACCAAGACCTTGCTGTCTTCTGCTGAGTGACCGAATAAGGCCATAACCATGCTGTATCCTGTTGAAACACATATTAGACATGATCTGCGACCATAGATGATAGCTGACGATATGGCAGTATGAAATCCCGACAACCTGAGCCTTTTTGGGGCCTTCGTTGTATACCTTGTCGCCTTTTGCATGCCAACCTTTTCCGAATACATCTTCAGCAATTCCGCGCATACGTTTTACGTTCTCGGGATCTCCAGATTTAAACGCATTCATGATTTTATTGGCTGTAACAAGCGCCTTGTTTTGAAGGTCAGTGTTGCCAGGGACAGTGTCCACAATCTCGCGAAGAGTAGTGAAGTCCCACATCAGATGCCCTGCGGCAAGTTTCAGTCAAGGATACATTATAATGTGCAACAACATACAAGCGTCTTGGTTTGGGACGACTAAATCTGCGGATGCAAGCTGAAAATACCTGTTCATCTACGTGGAAATAAGCATCCCCGTTGCGCTGGAAAGATACCAAATTTACATCTGGGGGCGCGATGGTGTCGCCATTCCATGGCACGCCAAACATACCGTTGCAACTGGACTCGATGACTACAGCATAATGGCCGTCACGAACAGCTTGAGGCGGAATGATATGTTCAACTCTACGATCTCCGCCATAGCCTCCAGTAATTCCTAGATAGCAGTATTCATTTTGGATTACCAAAAAGGTTGTGAAATATACCTTGGAGCGGGACACCGTCCGTGGAGAATATCATAGCTTCGCAGCCAGGATCAAACTCAACTGTGGAAAGGGTACTTGAGCATTTATTGACTGGCTCAAAACTCTCGCTTTACATTGTACACGCTCATACTGTTGCCAATAGGAAGGAATCTTGAGAGTAACCTTCCACCAGTGGTTTGTCTGCGAACAAATATACACGCATGTGAGAAGGAGGTACGATTGCACAGTATTGTCATACCCCTATAAAGAGAAGCTGCCATCAGAAATGATAATGTTGGATATGAAAGCGACTTACAAGACGGCCCAAAGGAGTCATTCTTCTTCGCTGGTTTGAATTCGTGCTTCATTGCCTCTTGAAAGGAGGGCTTTGTAAGACCTGGTGCGCTCCAAACTTGGAGATCTACGTGATGCGAGCCATCGATGCGATGCGTGTAGAGTACAGAGGACAGATTGACATCTTCGAAGTGGCCCCCAAGGAAAGTGGACAGTCGGTTTTGGGTCAAACCCTTGATCCATTTCGCTCCAGAACCATAGTTGAGTTGGGGGTAATGCTTCTGGTTTTGACTGTGTGAGCACATCGTTGTCAGGACCAGTAGTAGTATGTCGTATGTAGTACAACAAGCGCCGCTGTACTCCTGGGACTGAATGAACGTGGGAAATTAGGGCGGCCTCGACGAGCGGGTATTATAATGATGAGTCCATGTCTCACGATGTCGCATCAGACCGGATTCGTGTGAACCCGCAGCGACTCTTGAGACAAAGCTCTGCTTCACATATGACGCGAAAATTATCGCCAGAAATACTTCTAATAATGTAACATTCCTGCAGAATGCACGATAGTCTCTAGTCGGACTAAAGACTTCATCCACAACCATGTTCCGTTCATTTTGTCACCTGAACCAGAATGAATCATGCACATCTACCACGCTGTAGTTCGACACCGTGCCCTACAAATATCAAACAAGACCAAGTTAGGTATACAATGTACATGCAACTGAGAACAGACACTGCATGAAGTGAATGACTAAAAAATCATACAGTCCCTGCGTCCGCTCGCACAAACTTCGTTCTATGGTCAACTTGATCTTGAGAGCTAGAAGTGTTGAACTCCTTGAATCGATCGTCAGGACAAGGGAGATTGACCTCCTCCAGGCGAACCATCACATCTTCATTCGTCTTGATCCCACTGATCCCACCCCTATTCTTGCCGAAATTTGCGAGTTCAAGATTACTGGCAGCACATAGCATAATGAGGTGAATTGTGTTTGACACATTGAAGTGGGCCTTGTGGCTGTGAGATCGATGCTCTTCCAAAGCCTCCAGAAGGCTGTACAATGCGCAGGCAAAAGTGAGGAAAGTGATAATGGTGAGCGGCATTGTAGCGAGCAGATATGTCGGCGAGTTCTTAGCCCAGCGAGTCCAGCCTATCGTCGATATGAACATGGTCCCATTGACTTGGGAAGAAAGATTGTTTGGGATGTCATTATCGGGGAAGCTGCCTACGGCCATAAACCCGGAGCGAAGGAACTGCAAAATGATGCCAGGTCAATTTAGACTATATTGACAAAACCAGCAGCCTCACCGTGGCGGAAAACTCAACAACACCACGCCAATAATCCTCCTAAGAAAGTCATAAGAGGTGGATCAAGATTATATGATATAGAACTGACGAGCTCAAGGTAAACTCTCGCTTGGCTGAGATTGTTATTGACATATTCGGTAGTGGTCGAGGAATAGATGGAGTACAAGGTATCCCCAATTGTGCTGCTCTTAAGTCCCTGCGAGTTGATCGATTGATACCTGGCAACAGCAGCGATAAATGACAGTAGCTCGGCGTTCTCTGGCTGGAAAGTGGAGGATGAGATGACCTCGGAAGAAATCTGTTCGTTGGAATAATCGGCGCGGACTGTGGTCAACAAGGGAACCACTTCGCATATGCTTGCTGTAAGGAAATTATACTTGTAAAACCCTTGTGTGTAAAAATGGCTACAAGAACAGATTCGGTCAATGACTCCGAACATGCATATTTGAAGGGCTTACTGAAGCTTGTATACATTTGGTTCACATCAATTGGTCCTAGGCACACGACAGATGGAAGAAAGCCACTCCCTGATGAGCTCATATTTCCATTTGCATCCACCATGGTCACATATTCGTACGCTGTTGGCGTATCTAGAAGCTGTCAGTAAAATCGAAAAAAGGCAGGTCCAAGATTCAAACTTACTGGTACCACAGTTTGCACTGATATTCCACAAGCGGAGACCGGTGATGGAGTAGTCACTCGAAGCAGCTGCGTTAGCATAGACAACGTAAGAGTTGTTCGTGTCCCAGAGGTACTGCGTTTGACTCGAGTCGATGGCCCAGCAGCTAACATTCGCTGTTAACCCTTGTTGCCACATCGAATAGTTCGTGCTGAAACCTTGAGGAATAGGCACGCTGGAGTGTGATCCAGGTACGACTTGTGTGTTGACTGTGACATTTCCACCAGAGAACCCGAGACGAGTGCCATTAGCATCCGGAATTCCATCCGAGCCAGAAAACGATTCAATGGTAGGCACGATCCCCTCTAGTTGCACAGTATCATAAGATAGTTTAGAGTGAGCTGAGTGACTGGACGTACGAGTGGATATGTTGTATTTTGCACCATTAAAGTTGAATGTTCCAGGAAGACCAAAAGTAAACCCCGCAGCAGCAACTCCACTGAGCATTCCACCGATATCGAGAACTTCGAAGGCATTGTCCTGGACTTAGTTATTCGATTACACAAACAACTCATGAATTTGATTAGAAATACATACTGAGACCATTTGCCAGGTATTCTTCTCGGAGTAAGGCAGCAAACGCGCTTCCCGTTATGTCAATTTCGGACCCATTCAACTGTACTGGCCACATGAAGTAGGTCGGTGTTAAGAGAGTTGTCCACCTATAACCTCATTCAAATGAGAAGATCTCGACAATGCTTTCAGAGAAGACGCACCCGGCCGTTAAGAGCTTCAGCACCCCAAATATGAACAGCGTTAGGACTGTCAATTTCATGTGTCGGTGGTTCAGAAGATGTGAGCCCTGGGCTAAAGCGACACCAGCGCTCAGGTGAATTAGAGAAATGGGCTGGCATATTCGATGTCTTAGCGCCTCTTTGACCGAAAGCGTGAAAAGACTAATGAAAAAAATCACGTCTCACTAAACGATTAATTGGAACGAGCAAAAGGTAGGCTGACGTAGCGGTGATGACTGATAGCACAGTTGCTATCAACGTGACTAGCATTGTAACCTCTCCAGGATGGCTCCTCATTAACTCGCAGACTGTATCGGATGGAGCAAGGTACTCGTAGTAAGCAACCGCACCAAGGAATCCGTATCCAAATGCCAGTATAAAAATCTGGCTGATGATGATGACTGTGTAGTGCACAAATTTGGAGTGAGCATGAGACATCCCAAGAGGAGAGGTAGACGCAGAAGCCATGCTGTCGGTCACTCCCATAGGAATATTATATATTCTACCATTGCTGCATGCACACCACTGACACAGCGTGGACTATAGAAGTAGTCGGGCGGAACCCGTGATCCGAATCGATACTGAGTATGCGCGAGCCTTGGATGCACACAATGAAGATGATCAGCAATACAACGACTCTCTATTACCAGTATGGCAAGTAGATACAGATATATTGCGTTGTTCAAATTTTTGATTCGCTCTAGACAAGCTTTCGAGAACTTGAAGACGAACTTGGAGGCAAGAGCAAAATGTGAGATCCAACCTCTCCCTTGGAGTGACTCTGTTGGAGATTCAGATTCATAGATCGTACCAACATACATACACAAAGACTCGCCTGTCCAGTTTCCTTTCGTTGAGAAGTTGAATTCCAACGCTGTGGATACTTCGAAGAGGCTCACTGGGGCACCGGCGGCCACCGGGAGAAATACGCTTGATTTCCAATACCTGCAGCAAATTGCACGCTTAGCGTGCAGTAACTTTTAAATTGTCCTTCCAAGTCGAGCTTCGAGGGAAAGAGAGGGCGTGTGAGTTGAATAGACTTTGATGTATTGGAAGGTCGCCGTCGCGTGTCATGGCTAAGGCCCCTCACTGGTTGGATGTAAGAGGGTCACTTTCCGTGTTTATGTAAGCTACTTGAAACTTCAGCGCTTCAGCTTCACGGTGAGATCGCATCAACTTAAAACTATGACCCACCCTAGGCCTGTGACCACTACGAAACTAGAGATTCGAGTATAAATAACACGACAACTCAATCACGATGAGTCGGCACAGACGCTATTGTCCGGCTACGTTCTAGGTGCCCGCAACCGTAATGAAACCTGTCATGCATTGCTACTGCTAGAAAGTTGCTGTCTCATCGACGTAATTCCTACACTGGTATCTGCAAGGTATCAGGGTGCGGTTCCGACACCGGCATCTGCATCTGCATAGTACGCTGTGGTTCGGGACGGGATACCACTAGCCGTTTTCTAGCCCTCCTTTCATATTCCCCCACGTGTCGAATCTCGATCTCTTCATTCCTCTTCAAGCATCGTGGTGTTCAAGACCACACATGTGCCCTTCTAGCCCACCAGCTGCAGTAGGCGCATGAGGTCACAGTAGTCGAACACGACATTATCTCTTAACCAGCCAGATCATCATAAAAGATGACAAATAGAAACAGGTAGATGAGACGCCCTTCTCGCCAGTCATACGTGCTGACTTAGAACATGGTGCCATTTGTGACGACAAATATGTCGGAAGGTATTTCTGTCTAGGGAAGACTGCTGGTAGTAGAGAAACTAGGTCTCGAAAGCTACCAAAGACGAAGCCATCAACGTCTTCGCCAGAAGTGACTGAAACTACTATGTCACTAAATTCTACCACCCCGCTCCAATGACCTTCTTGCAGTTAACAATTTTGCGTCTGAGCACAGCAGTGGCAGGCTTCCAACCAGTTGACGAAAAACGATATCCATCCAACTGCTATCAACGTAAGCCGTCAAGTAGTTTGATAATATTGATCTGGAAGCTTTTATTGTTCCCCGCTTGATAATTGATCGTATTCGCGATGAACTGAGTGAGGCCATGAGACGGTCGCAGGCGGGAATGCATATTTAGCACGGCCTGGCCCATCAGAATATTAAAATTTTTTGAATTGGTGAGCACATAGTAAATGAGCGGGCTCGTTCGTTTACCAAACTTGTACGGGCTGAAGCCTGAAGAGCCTGGCCGTGGACTGTCGGAAGAAAGTGCCTTAGTATCTAGGTACATTTCGACAGTGGTAGCATTTGTAAAGGTGCATAACATTGAGCCATTTCCTGTAATACAAGATGTGATGCAGCAAGTGGGAAACGAAACTGTATTGCGCTCCTGGCAGTTAACTTCCGCGGCGAGGCCTTAGTGAGTTCTTTCCAAGATCCTTGGAAGGGAACCAAACAGGTGGTGACCCAAGTCGATTGTGACATCGAGGCACCAAACCATTGGTTCAACTTGAAGGAAGTTCAACTGCGGTCCCTGCTATAGTCAGAATCGCTCACGGCAGGGAGGAGACCACATTGTCAAATGCGCTAACACGATCAAGTCTCGCCCTTGTCAACTTGCTATACTAAACTCCACTGTGAGCAGGCTGGGAAACCTGAAGTCAAGTCATATCGTTGTGGTCTTGCGGAAGATTTAACTGACGTGGTCGTGATCACGGGAAGTACGGTGGTCATTAGAGAAACCAACAATGTCAAGGTCGTCAAAGGCTCGAGAATTAATCTGACTGTCGAATCCGAGAGGGCCATTTACCGAAAACATCAAAGGGCGCCCATAAAGCCCCGTCAAAAGCAAGAATGGTCTATGCAGTGTCTATGGATGCCTTGATGAAAAGCGGACCTGTCGATGTTCTTAGCATCGTGCAAGGTGCGCAAATGAGCAAGTGGATATACCTTGAATTCAATAGGCAACGAGGCCATCGTTGAGAACATTCGAGGAGAGCATGCTATAGTGAGTATATTTCCGGATAACCCGCACGTTCTCTCTCGCGGCGTGCTTCCATGCTTGACGCCCATGGCTGAGCAGCATGTGTAGGTCGGTTGCATTCCTTTTGCAAACTTGACTGGTCGACGAGTAGATCGGCAGCTCAGAGTTCCTCGTTTCGTATCATGGGGCTGGGTATACAATCCCCCGGTACCCGCGCGTCACCGGAGAAGCGTGTCAAACAACTGAAAGATGCATAGGAATGTGCAGCTGCGTCGAATGTGTGCGCGCTTAACGTATGATATGAGGGTTTTTCGGCGGTCACCACGGCGAAACGTATTTGCAGTGCAGAATGCATGCAAACTACTTGATGGAATGGAACTGTGATCCCTACAAATGAATGCAGACCCTGTAAATGCACTCATTAAGTACTCAGATACTTATTTGAATAGGAGACCTACCACCCAAATAGACCTGTCCGACCGTTTTGTGGCAGATCCTTTTCCCTTTCTGACCTCCAGGGAGTTCAGAATAGGAAAACTTCGAAGCCTAGACACGGATCCAAGTCGACTAACTTCACAGTGTCTCCGAGGACCTGAGTAACGAGGCATTGTCATGATAGCATTAGCAAAATTTGCATATGGTGAATCACCGCATGAGGCCAAACAAAACTGTGGAAAGGCAGTCGTTGACTGCGTAGGCTGAGCGTTGATTTGATATGACCATAAGTAAGGGGGCCTCTAGTTGAGGCAAAAAAAACGTTCAGTATCCAATACTAGCGCCAACCTGTCAGCCCAGGTACAGCGTGCAAATAACCTCGGGTGGAGCAGAAACGCTGTTGTAATAACGCATATAGATCAACCGAGGCCGGTCCTGGTTTGGCAAATTCAACAAGCACAGGCCGGGGATTAGTATGGAACGTTGGATGTTGATTGCGCCATGCGGCTAGATGAATTCCTTCTATGGTAGGTATAATTTTGTTCTATGCTTCTGACCTATGCATACTCGACGTTAGCGTCCGACCCGGAGAAGACTGTGGTGCGTGCACAAATGAACGTAAAATGGGATTAGGCTCGGAGAAGAAGGGGCCAGTAATCGGCATCAGCAACGCCACGGCAGAGTGGAATATCAATCGCAATTCATGCTGGCAGCGGGCACCACCTCATTCCTTTTCACCCTTCTAGGCAAAACTAACTGACCTATAAAACTGGGTTCGAACGTAGATGTGTAACTGCCAAAAACAATGGTCGTTCAAGCAACAAATAAAAATTGGAATATACCTTGCCAATCTTAAGTCGTTTGCAAATCTGGTTCGCAGATTCAAACAAACGAAACTTGCAAACATTGGATGGCTTGTGCAAATCTGCGACGGTGATACAGAAGAAGAATTCTGTATAAGCACATGACAGACTACAGGCCTGAACATGACCTCCCCTGCCCGTTCCATCGAAGCATGGCAAGATTTGATGCGAACTCAGGGATAATCACCCAACATGAGTATATAAATACGAGCAAGGGGCTATTCCTTTGATTTGACGACCAACAAATGCAAATATCTGAATCGCACCAGAAGGCATGCTTGAACTTCCAGTGGCATTGTCATGCTCTTAGGTAACTATGTGGGAACAGGGAAGCATCGAGAAAATGATGCGAGACAGTTTCAGCACCAAGCATGTCTAGGGAGTTGGGTTGGAAATTGAATGACTCGCCTTTGGGAGTAATATCGATACGCAGCCTCAGCATCCACTACAACTGACAGGATATGCAAGGGGAGCATAGACAGAGTGCGGTAAATGACCCTCGGAACATAACAGTGGAGGAATTAAGATAAGGGGCCCGGACCCGTCAGATGACTCAAATCCAGCACGCGATCGTCGCAGATGTGCCTCCAACAAAAAGCTTCCGCAAGAAGGGCGTTGAAAAGGTAAATGGGGAAGGTGATCGCCGTAAGCTGCCTGAAAGTTCCTGATGTCCTTTCAACCCAATGAAAGAGAACGCCATGCCTTGCACCATGCCAAGGGTCGGTTCTCGCCTGAGGTAAAACGCGGACGGCGCGAGGGTATCTGTTCAATCTCCTCCAAGTCACCCTGCACAGAGTAGCAATCTGTATCAGATTCTTTTACTCGTTGAACTAGCGTAATTTCAATCTCACACCTTCTTTCGTTGATGTCACAGACCTTTTTTTGATGCAGGAACGGCTAAAAACACATCCCGTCGCCACATGATTTCCTGAGGCATGCCGAGTCAGGTTGGGTACAATGCAGATGAGTTTGAGCCGCGCAGCGAATGTACTAACACATCTTCCATGCCAGGATCGTCAAGTTCTTCAATCATCCACTGTTGCACAACGGATTCTAATTAATCTAACAACATAAATGACAGGACTCTGAATCATGTGCAATTGTCGTACCTGAAGCTGTCCAGACGGTCCAGCTTAACGACAGAAAAAACACGCATGTATCTCGAATCTCGATATATAGGATGGGGTGAAAATGATCGATGGTTGGAATAAACACAGAAGGATTGAACTAGAGCGTCTTGGTTCTTGGTCCAACGATTCATGTCGGTAATCACGATAGCCGGGCAGAAAACACTCCGACATGTTTTTTTTTTTTCTTTTTGATTTGTCAGCTCTTTCAACCCTCTCCTCGTCTGCCGTGACCCGTCACTACCACTCAGCTCTACATTACCATCGCGTTTAACTTGTCATGGCTGCAGCTTCATCGTATTTTGCCATTGACTTCACATTTGCTTATGCCTCCCGTTTCGCTGGTCGTGTCGGATCAGGAGCTCCTCGATGACGGGACGTCCTTCGTGTCTTCCCAAGTTCTTTAGTTTTTTTTTGATGTTTCCCGACTTCGATGAGCAGTTTCATGATCAGTATCCAGTTGCACGTTTGTTGCCCTTTACTGCTCCTACTCCACGTACGTCGTGGAGAGCTACATGACTCCTGACGATTATGCCGCGATCGCCCACGCACATTCCATTGGTGTTCGGATATCCGATCGGAAGGACTCTGACGTGACATACTACGAGTGCATATATGTGATGTTGAGTGTGTCAATAATCTCGTTGTATGCGTGCTTTTAAAGACGTCCCAACAACATTTCGCGGATCAGATTATGCCTGATCCTTTTCTAATCTTTTTCGTGATCGCTGTGCTGCTTTGCAACACTCGAGCCGTAATTGATCCAGTCAATCCGAAAGTTTTGTATTGACGGACAACCACACAAACCAAGCCAAGCAGCGTTTCTGAGGTTATGAAGGTAATGCTGGTTGCAATGATCAGAATGGTCCTTTTCCATATTGTGCTCAGAATGTTCCACCTAGGGAATTGGTGCTCGTCGATGTCCACAAGGTACTGTTGCATTACACGTCTTTTGAGATTGTTGCAACATCCCATGGGCAGAGGCCTCGGGGTTGAAGGAGATGGCTTGCTGAAACGTGCCGGTGAATAGGCTGATGACGACGTGGACTAGAATTTTTGGTGGTTCGAGGCACAAATTAGTTCGAAAGTCCATGACACCTACCAAGCTTTGTCCTTCGCATCCATCGCGACCTGTAATAATCGAGTATATTTTGAGCGTATTTCCTCGGTTCTAGTAGCATAGGTGCATGTAGTACTGCTGATCTTTTGTTGGAACTCAGCCGCATCAGTAGCTACTACAAAAGCAGGTAGCTAAACATGATATCTTTCTTTTTCATTCTCTGCAGTGAGGATTGACGAGACACTACCACCCACCTACTGGGAGGCGCACACAGGCAATTGACGCAAGTATCGGAAGCTAGAAAACCATATGTATTGTAACAAGTAAAGGAAATCACTACAAAGGTTTTTGTGAAGGCTAGCTGAGCGCAGCCCAGCTCTTGGTATTTTTGAATGACTGTATAAAATTATCAATATCTGATTCGGATTCCTCGGGGTTGGGCTGCTCGTCTCCATCTGAGAGAAACTGAAGGCCAGGATAGTATCGAGCGTCGGCTTCCTTTTTAAGCACCACAAAAGACTCCACAAGGAACTTCCACGTAGGTGACTCTATGTGAGGAGATCGGTATTCTTTGAGGTTGTTCAAAAAGTATAACTTGAGCATGCCACAGGTCACTGCGTCAGAAGTGGCCCAATCGTCCAAATGACGCGATTTCACTGGCAGAAGGGCTCCGTTCTCGTAACGCAAAGAAATCCAGGCTAAGCACCACATGAACGACTCTATATCATGACGATATAGGTGTTTGACTTCTCCTCGTTGACCCTGTGCGGAGAGAAGCTCGAGCGCCGTAAATGGTATCGTGCCTGTGCGCTCATTGCCCCGAGGATCCTGGTCATCTGCCAACGAGGATAGATCGTAGTCGTTCAAGACGCCTATCAGTCTGCCAAGGCTCCTATACCACATCAGGTTGCCAGGGCTGACATCTCGATAAAATACCCCTTCCTTCCACAAAGTAACGTGGCCTGCATGATATGTCAATGAAGAGCCTCATGAATACAATAAAATACGTACATTGGATGCATTGATACCACACGTCAAAAAGATCTTTGCCGTGAAGCTTCGTGATGGGGTGGAGCTTGCGGAATACAAGTATATAGAGCACGCGACTACCCGTGGTGGGTTCTGGAACGCCGAGTGCTTCTCGGATAGCGGATGTGGGATTCGTAAATGTGTGGTGCCAGAGCAGTTCAGGAATATGGTCTTTTACGGTGTCGTGCACCTTGGCGATCTCCTTGACCTTGTCCAGGATTTTTGGCTCGCTAGTGCGATTCGCCTCTCCCAAAAAAAATTTGGCCACCATTCCATCCTGAATATCTCTATATTTCTTCGTAAGCGCTTCGCTGGTGACAGAGACCACATTATTGGCGCGTCCTTGCAGTCCGTAGTGCGTCATGCGTTTGTCGTGGCTGGTGTGAAGCAGCAGATCCACATCTCCAAGTTGCTCGTCCTTGATTTTGAATTGATGACATCGTTTTCCTTCAACTTGAACTGGGAGAAAGTCCTTGTTTCGGCCCCAATAATTGAGCTCAAATGGTTGTAAAGTATGTAACAGGACCATGAATCGTGGGATATCTTGAATGAAGTTGATGCCCGAGCTTTGAATGGTGCCCAGGGCTGCCGATCATAATACCAGATCCACACCACATCGTCTAAAAAGCTGTAGTACGAGGGCGAGCGACATCAACAGGCGAACAAATCTACCGACGACGATAAGATTAATGAGATAATTGACGGCAAGATTCCAGAAGGTCTGGACTCTGCGGCCTACAAGTTCAAGTTGCGCTTCAAGCTAGATCAACACGCACACGTGACCCTAACATACACCTACTTCAGATCGGCGAAGAACCAAACTTGACATCACTGGAACCAGATTTTCCTTGCTCTTCAAGAAATTTCAAGAACAGGGTCTCACTGCCAGTGCGTACCTCTACTTTCCCATGACCCAGTGTTTTGTCAATGTCTTCTCAAATGAACAACCCGGGTCCAAGACAATTATTTCGAGATTCCCGACATCGGGGAATGCTACTTAAGTGGAGTCTCTGCTGCAGTGTACCTTTGGTCCTCCTGGAATCCTGGGACGTTTAATCTAAACGGCGCAAAATATAATGCATCCACTCGTATAGTAGGTTCAAATTCTCAGGTCACTCGAAGCTGTTTTGCGATGATGTGTTGTGTACCTAGAGGGGATTGTGCCCCCATCGAGGATTCTTTTGGCCTGGATGGATTTTCGGGTCCCAACGGTACTCGTCTCGGTTTTTCTGGTGAAAATGTCGCATTTAGCGTGGAATTGATGCCGGGACAACACCTCAGCGTGTCTATTCTCTGTGGCAGCAAGGGTTAACAGTCAATGCCAGCTGCCGGTCCATTGGCTCGAGTCAAACGCAGTACGTTTGAAGCACGAACAACAACTAACTATGCTATCCATGCCAACCTAGCTGCTTCGAACGACTCCATCACAGGGCTTCGTGTGTGAAATATAACTGCAAACTGCGGTGCGAGTGAGTCCGACTGCATGTGTATCTTTCCTCTAATTTACTGTCGACTTCTAGATACGCCCATGACCCAGGTATATGTGACCATGTGAATGATAGTGGAAATGCCAACCTGATAACGAGTGGCTTTCTTCCTTGCGTCGTGTGCCTGAGGCCTACGAATCTGAATCAAACATGTACAAGCTTCAGTGAGCCATTGAAATATGCGTTTGTAGCTATTGACCGATTCTGTTCCTATAACGGTTCTTTTACAAGGATTTTCCAAGTATATGTTCCTTGATGCAAGCATATGCGAAGTGACCCAACTGTTGACCACAGCCCTTGCTAATTATTCCAATGACCTAATTTCTGCCGGATTAATTGATACTCTGTACTCCATCTATTCCTCAACAACTAGCACATCTATCGACGACAATCTTGGAAATCAGACGCTGGTTCACAAAGAGCTGGCGAGTTTATCTTGCCCACCTTATGTTTATGAGTTTGTTAGGAGGAGTATTGGTGTGAGCTTATTGAGTTTTCTGCCAGTGATACCTTGGGTTCGGTCCGAATTGACCTAGCATCGCTTGGCAGTTCCTTCGTTCCGGGTTTATAGATGGCTCCTCAATAATACCATTCCAGACGACCTCTCCCTAATCAATGGAACGCAGAAGATGTTTGTTGAAGCAAATTAAGTACCATTGCGCCATGGTAGCTGTCTCTTTTTACTCGTATACCCATTCTGACTGCTGTGTAATTGTTGTCTTCGAGCCTTGCATGCTACAAAGACACCCGTTCAGTCGGCTCTATAGTGTTTACAGTAGCAATTTAGAAAATACAATATTAATACAATCTTGTCCTGTTCGTATTCTCGCCCTCGACAACACTATGTACAATTGGCCATGAGCAAAAAGATCCCTACCGGGGCACTGCATGAGTTCTAATAGAAGGTTTTTAGGTCTTTCAAACGGGTGAAGACACGGTTGCTCTAGGTACATACGTGAAACGCTCCGTGTTTCACATCGAAAAAGCCGACATGCAGGATATGACGATCAGGTGAGGATATGGCGACCAAGAACCGAAGATTCCCTAAAAGATTCAAGATGCTTCTGAACCTCAAGGCAGATACCAGAGGGGCGCTTGTATCCTGGAGGGCAAGTTCGATCGACAGAAGGGAGTACCGAGGAAATAATGCGAGATACACCTTCAGCATTCGACATGGCAGAGGAGGTCAAGTTCAAATGTCGTAGAGAGGTATGAAGGAACGAATCGGCTGTAGGATCGACATCGATATCGGTGGTATCTAATGGTATGTCCAACGTATGCAAGCGGGGACATCGGTGGAGAGCTGTGAATAATCCGCGGAATGTAACGGTAGGTGCCGCCTGGGGATCAACAAATTCCAGCATTCGGATGTGTGGCCAACTTGACATGGCTTCCAAAAGCAGGTCGTTGTCAAGGTTTATGCAGCAACAAGGAAAATTGAACCGCAGGATTCGCAATTGCGTGAAACAAAGGAATTGTCTGATTGGCGTCGAGGAGTTGCCCAAGAGGTCCTGAAGTTCTTGATCACCACGTTCAGAGGAGATGGCAATGTGTGAAAGGGTCTTGTGCCGTGACAGTGCATGAAAGAGCGGCTCAGCCTCTGCCCAAGGCAACTTAACGATGTCCATCTCGAATTGATTTAGCGAAGGGAAATCTAGATGTTGCATGACTGCGATGGTGTATGCGACTCTCCTGGTATAGAAATACAGTGTCGTGATGTTGAGGAAAGGCGCGAAAGTGAGATTACACGAGCCCAACGAACAGCGGTCGTCCCAGATCTCCAGCGTACGAAGGGTAGGGAGGTTGGAAAGGTACTCCAATGTTGTCCAATCGAGTGGTGGGCAAGCCAGAGTCACAAGTCGTTTGCACAAACGGATACTGTCATACAGCACCTGCCCATCTGCCGCTATGTTTCCGAAGGAGGATTTGATGGACAAATCCTCCAAAGCAGCACAACGGATTGGGACAGATTTCAAATCTGGTTGAACGCATGGTAAGGTACAACGACGCAGCGTGGGTGACGGGAAGAGATGCAGGTATCGATTCAAATTTCGATCCGTTGATAGCGACAACAATCTCGGAAACATGCACTCGATCAGGAGGTCTGAGAGAACGTGAAGGTAGTCGTCGTGTAGTATTCTCAATGAGCGAACGCGATGGGCGTGATGCAAGAATTGACAGGTTTCATGTTCATATAATGGCTCGATAACTTCAAAGCACAAGTACTGCGTTCGGGTGCTCGGTGAGTGAATGAACGAGATAGAATGAACATAATCCGTGCTGACCGATCTGACCTTTGAACCGCCCCTACAATACATGACTGGATGTAGCCTTGTTACACAACCTAGCAGTGGTTTTATCCCATCCAACTCAGCCCAAAGCAAATCCATTGCAGGCTCGTAAAAAAGTTTGCATGTCCTAGCAAGCGCTGCAAAGGATTTCCGCGCCAATGATATCTCGCGATATGACAATAATGGTGCATATGGGTCCAGGACTCTATTCACATGCATGAATACCTGTAGGAGAATTTCTGAAACACATAAAGCGCGATGCATCAGTTCTACGGCGATGGAATAGTGCTTTGATGATTCAATAGCAAGTACTACAAGAGATTGCGCCGCACAAAACAAACACAAACAACCTTGAACATCGAATATTAGATATTGAAAACTAATTAACTCAACATTGTGCA
Organism: Suillus bovinus; assembly: GCF_016758785.1. Lineage (NCBI taxonomy): Eukaryota > Fungi > Basidiomycota > Agaricomycetes > Boletales > Suillaceae > Suillus > Suillus bovinus. Next base: position 68,970 of record NW_024542116.1, on the reverse strand, counting down.
CCTAACAGGATGCGTGTTGACCACAATAAAAGAATATATAGGCTCGACGAGATACCTTGTAGAAATTGAAAGTCAAAGGCCGGTGGCATTTCTGTTCCGTTTCGCAGATTTTTTTTCTTTTTTTAAAGTAGGGCTATCGACACAACCAGTATGCTAGAGTCAGGATTCATCCCATTTAAATTAGACGTCGTACTCGAGACTGAAACATATGTCAATCACGAGGTCTCGAAAATGCAGCATCTATGCCCATCTGCGCGACTCTAGCCACATCATCTCTGCTTAAGCCAAGGCCTAGCGGAGGCTGCGCTAGAAGCAAAGAGTACTCTCCAAGACAAGACGTTCCGAAAGGGAGTGCGTCGTCAGTCTATTTATGATGCAAAACGTCAGACGGAGCCTATGATGCGTTAAATAGCGTGCTTACGCATATAACGATAGGATGGTTATTCTTCAGATAATAGCGAATATGGTGCGCGTCGAGGGACGCGACAGTTTTGCATCTGAAAGAAAAGTTGGATTTGATAGCTCGCAGGGTCAATGTATGATCTTACAGAAGATTGGAGCTCAGGCATATTTCGATGCATGGCTTGTACTGTCCATTTGCGGGCGCGTTATTAGGCAACTCCGCTTGTTTGATCATCTCTTCGATATCCTTGATCGCAGCTCGCTCGGAAAATTTCTCTGCATCAGCCCAGAAAGACATCTGCGCTTTCGCTTCCTCGGACTCAGTGCTATCTGAAACGAAGCGTAGAAGATAACTCTTTTTGAGATTTTGAAATTTGGAGTGGAGAGGGTGAAGGGGATCTCTGAGTCCGGCTGGTGTGTGAGGGTTTGTTGTGCCCGTTGCACATTCAGACAATGAGCTGCATTCTGTCCCAGGCTGCGGGATATCCTCAAAGAACAAAGCCTTGAGTTCATCAGAAAGGAATGTCGCGTGTCCGAGTCGATCTGGACGACAACTAAGAAGTGCCAGAGAATCCTCTGTTGTATTATTTGTGCTCTGCGATTGCGATCATTATTGAGTAGCATACACCAGAGTAAACATCCGAATCACAAACCTCCGCGATGTGTACAGTCAGTCCAAGACCAGCATCTTTGACTCTTGATAGGTGCTGAGTGAAAGATCGCATGTCGCCGCTGCGTGGATCCCCGCATACATCAATGCCTACAACTCTTCTGCCCCTGTTCTTCATCTCGATGGCAAGATTAATGCATTCTTCAACATCCAAATCACTCATGCGACGATCGACGGACACGATCAGGGCAGCCTGAGTAGCAGGATACATCTCTACTTCATCAAGCACGACTGTGAGGTACTTCTCTCGCGTCATGTGCGTCGTCTTGCGAGGTGTAGTCCGTAGTTCAAGGTACGTGCATTGAGGGCTTTCCACACCATCATTTGTGGAGTTCAGAAATGACTGGAGGACTGCACGAGTAGTGATCACGACAGCTTCTGGAGTTGATGTCAGAGCATAGATAGCGGGCATCAGAGAGAAAAAGTCAAATATGTCGTTTAAAATGACCCCAGACTTGAGTTTCTCGATGGTATCTGCGACCTCAGTTGTTTGTGCACTAGAAGGCGAGTATTGCTGCGCAAGTTCCAGTATTGTTTTGATAGGTATAGATCCGTTGAGATGAGCATGAAGTTCCGCCTTAGGGAGTGACTGAAGGAAAATTACGTCGTCAGAGCATAGCGATGCCAGAGCAGCAGCAGCAGGGCCCGTGATTTCTGACATTTCCAAGAGACGACTGAGGGATGGTTGCCGCTTAATCTGAGCGAGAGACTTATCAAAATCCGAAGAATGGAGAGGCGTGCGGATGGGGTAATGCTGTCGCGTCCCGGCCGTTCCGCTCAGAGGACCTTAAGAAAGGATTAAGAGAAGATTTCCACATTTATAGACGGTGCTCTGTCCTGGGCCCGGGGAATGGTGTACGAAATAAAGAGGATAAAGTCTGTTTTGAAGTGTTGATGTGTTCTAATTTCTAGCCGATTTGACTCAAACATTGGACACGTACGTCGCTCGCTACGACGCTGGTAATCGCGCGACCCATTAGCACAGTATCAACAAATTTAAACAACCCCATGCTTAAGCCTTCGTCTTCCTCCCAATAGTCAACGTTGATTGACTGCGCCTCCCGCCGATCTACAGGCGTGCTCATCACCACCGCCGTCCTAGACCCACTTGTCATACCAATTGAACATCAATATTCAACCATCAATCACAAGCTGTGCAACCCTAACTCGACTCCAGAGCGGCCTGGACTAAGAAAACACCCACTCTTAGCCCCACTTTCCCCGTATATCCTTTCTCCCTTCACCATCGATAACAACACACAACCGTAGGCCGGTCCACCGATATCTGTTATCGTTGGCCAATGGAACCCCATGGGTGCGGATACAGATATGTTGGACTCGCTTCTTCGAAGGAGGGTTACCAGTGTACTCGCTCATCCAGCCGTCGTGCGCGCAGTTTGAGCATGGTGCATGGATTGGACAGCAGGGGAATAACCAGAATATCGATGGATCCAGTACCGGACGTATCACGAATGTCCCACCACATTCAGCTTATGAACGCAATGCCTGCCCCGTCCTGAGATTTCTGGTGATGGACAATTCTTCTGCCAACATGGCACGATGGACACGCTAGCACTGCGCTCTGGAGAGGACCAAGGACAACTGTTCTGCCCGTGACTATATGGAACCAAGACCCCCCGGGGAGTGCCGGGACCCCTGCCACCCCTGCCTCTTGCTCTGTCCTGCACCCGACCGTCTGCACCTGCTAAGGTGTACCACTACAACGAGCGCGACGGTAAATCAATAAAATAGCTGGTAATACCCTGGGTTCGCATCCGATCAAGGACCGACATGTTCACTTCCTGTAAGTTCATTGACGTCTTGAAATTGCACTACAGGCTAGGTGTCGATCCGCATGCGAGAATAAGTATGTCAGTAATCCTAGATCTATAGCGCCAGGTCAATCCTCCAGTGTACCGGCGGCGTTGAAAGTATTTAATTAGATCATACAGATGTCGAAAATACACACAGAGTACAAATGTTCCACATATTCCATTCTAAGCCCCTCGAAAAATCGAGTACAGCTCGGATACATATCTTGATGACCCATCTTACTTCATTCCAGGTCCGACTTCCTCATGCTAAACATGGAATTAATATCAGACAGTGACAATTCCTGGACGAGGGCGTACTAACTCAGGTCTGGTGCGCCTGCAATACAGCGGGCAGGCGCCGAGAACGGTTTGCTTCTTCTAAGGAATTCGAGATGCCTGTTGACTTTGTGCCACAATTGTGGGACGCTGCCGCTTGCACACATAACTTGGTCGACGGCAGGAAGCATGCAGAAAACGATGCGAGCAACAGCTTCAACATCTACGGCCTCCAGCTCACACGAGCCCACAATCAAATTTTTCAGGGAAGTATGCTGGAATGACTCAGCTTCAGGCTCTATGTCGATATTCCGAGCATCGATCGATACTTGCAGGTCCTGCAGGTTCGGGCATAGACGAAGCGCCGCGAACAACCCGCGGAATGTAAGGGTAGTTGGATAAAGATGCCAGTTCACTAATGATAGGGAGTGAATGTGCGGCCAACTTGACATGGCCTCAAAGAGCAGGTCATTATCGAGGTAGATGGAGCGATGAGTAGATAGCCTCAGCGTTCGCAGTTGCTTGAAGCAAAGAAACTGTCTGACTGCTGTCGACGAGTCACTAGTGTGATCCTGAATTCTATTGCGGGAAGAGATGTTGATGTGTTCAAGGGTCTGGGATGCTTTGCACTGTGAGAGTGCACAAAAAAACTGCTCAGCCTCTGCCCAAGGTAAAACACGGACATGCATTTCAAACTCCTTTAGCGAAGGGAATTTGAAATGTTGTACTATTGCGACAGCGGCTGCCACTTCTATTCCACAGAGCGAAAGAGTCTTGAGGTTGAGGAAGGTCGCAAAATTGAGGTTGTCCAAGGGATGATGATTCATGCGCGCTGTGAGAATCTTCACCTCGACAAGGGTGGGGATGGTGGAGAGGTGCATCCATGCTGCCGAATCGAATGGCGGACATCGCAGACGTCTGAGTTTCTTGCATGAACGAATGGTTTCAGACAGTTGCGTCCTGTCGCTATCCTCCAGGATGGTAAAATCCTCGACATCAGCACAGTGTGCCCCGATATATTTCAGATCTAATGGGAGTTCCGACACATAACAACGGCGCAGCGTTGGGGGCAGGAAAAAGCGCAGGTCTCCTTTATTCGTGCATTGAACCATCCAGGATAACGACAGCAATCCTGGGAATACGCATGTCTCAATGGGAAGGGCTGTAAGAAGGTGAAAATAATTGTTGGCTGATATGGTTATATTGCGCACGCGGGCGGAATGACGCATAAATTGATGAAACTCGTGCTCGGCTAATGGTTCAGCGTACTGGGACCAGGAGTACTGTGTTTAGATGCTCGATGAGCGAACGAACAAACAAACAAAAGGACAGAACGATGAGGCTGCTTTTAATACTCCGCACTGACCTTGGACGTAGGATCGTATATCAGTGGATGTAGCCTCGTCACACAGCCTAACAGTGGTCGTATCCCAAGCATGTTGGCCCAAAGCAAATCCATCGCAAGCTCGTGGAAGGTTGTGCATGTCAAGGCGAGCGATGCAAGGGATTTGCGTGTCACTGATTGAGTCCAACCTAATGTTTCCAGTGAAGTCGGGAGGTGATTCAAATTAATAAAGATCTCCGCGAGGATTTCCGAGACAAACAAAGCACGATGCATTTCTTTTGCTATGTCGATGAAAGAGGTGTATGTCAGTTGTGACTTGTATGCAGTCCTGCATCAATATTTGTCGTATGACTAGCGGAGATTTGAATCTCAAGACCGCGAACCTGCCCGAGCAACATGAACCTCCTATTTCGATTTTCAACTGCTCTGTTCACCTCGGGAAAAAATGGCACTTCCATCTATCAATCGTATGTTCATAACTGCAGCTTGGTTAGAGTCTATTCTATATGGTATGCATCCTTTTTCTGAGCCGTGTGGGGATTTAGTACTGATAATTCGCCTGACAGGAGTCAAGTGAGTTTGGAGTGGACAGACTCACACAAATTGGCTTATTTCATCAACAGCTGTGTGCTTTTCGGCGTATGTATGTATGCCTTGTTTCACCGGTACAAACCGCTGCATTGGTTCGTATCATTACTTGTGAAATTATTCGCCAGCATTCACCATTGAATCAGGATCAACACTCTTTCATGCGTTTTCCACATTTCAATCGCGACAGCACACAACATCCTCTCCCTTTTGCTCTCTCTGGAGGCTTTTACAAATCCTGCTATAATATCCATCCCCGACGGAAGTAGCATATACTTGTTCAAGAACACAACCTTGACGAAGACGATGGGGGGATTGTTTCTTCTCAACGTGCATATTATATTTGTCATAAATCGCGTCTCATTGTTACTTTTTCAGGGCTTCGCTCTAAATTTACTGCTAGTGAGTAACTGCTGGCTTGTGGAGATGTTAAACCTGACATACGCAACAACAGATATGGAGGTTTTATGTGGTTTGGAGTCACAAGTGGATCCTTGCTTTTGTTTTGGTAAGAGATCTGATTTCATTTTACTTATTGTGCTTCTTACGAGCGGTGATACCGTTAGCTAATTCTGGAAGCTGCACAGTTCGGTAGGCTCGTTAACTTAAATTAACTATCAAATCAAGCACTCACGTCAACCATACCCCTGTTAGCTACTGGTGTCGCAAACTTTGCCATGGTGATAATCGATCGCACATTTTCAAATACTGCCCTAGCTTTAGGGAAAGCTAGTTGCGCATGCAATCTTACTCTTACTATCAGTGTCACGTCCGGAATCGCATATCGTCTTTGGAGGGCGGGCCGACATGTATCTGGGCTGGCTGTTCACAATTCCTACAAGGCTACCATATATACTATCATCGAGTCCGGTGCGATCTATACCAGTAGCATCGTGGTATTGTGCGCTCTGTACCAGGCCGGGAACGATGCTTTTATCGTGGCAATTAATGTTGTTACCCAGATTGCTGTAGGCACTTTACCTTGCTTCTTGTTTTTTAGTCTCACATTCTTCTAGACCTTGACCCCGCTTTTGCTCATCGCCAGTTTGAGCTTTGGCCTGATGCACAGAAATAGTGCATATTACGAGACATCAACACCAACGGGGCCCGCTTTCGCTCGACCAATCCAGGTCACAATTACCCAGGAAACACGTATCCACCCTATAGACACTATGGATTCTAGTACACAATCTAGGAAGAGTCAGAGTATACGGGCATATCATGACGACACATAGTGACATTGGTTAGAAGATTCGCATGGATCCATGCTGCGCATGCATTGAGAACTCAGGGAAGATCATCCAATTATTCTGGTAGGAAGAACTGACAGCTTTTGAACACATGCGCAACGACGTTCCATACGAGCACTCCCTTCCTATTTTTGCCATCATTCTATCCAAGGCCAGACATTCAAGTTACCGGACTGGCCCCACGATTTATGTGCGAGTTCCGGAAGTTTAGCGATGGGCGGAGCCATGGATCTACGGTAGCATGCTAATAGTCTTTTTGACGGCGACCGTAATGGTAGTAAAAGGATTGGTTGTCACGTGACGTAGTATGAAATATTTGTGATCAGCGCTGTAATGCAGAATCTAAATCCTGCTCCTTCTGAAGTCCCGACTCCTGAAGCATCCAACATGCCTGAGATTAAGATTCTCAAGCGACCGAGGGAGGAAGCTGTCATAACTCAGCGGATGTTCTTCAAAAAGACTGCCCGAGGAAAAGTTATCAAAGGTACTTCACAGGTTCATCTCATCACGATGCTTCATCTGTTCAATGCTGGTTCTCCTTAGTTCTACGCGAACGGTACCTTAGGGACGATATATCTTGTGGCATCGACGGCTGTAAGGCATGTGATGCAACCGCGCAGACTGTCTTACCGCGTTCTGGGGACACCACCCACAAAGATTTCCCCACTGGGCACTATATCCTGCCCGACACGAATGTATTTCTTGCACAGGTATGCATACGAGTACGAGTTCATGTACGGCACTGATGCTTTACAGATGGACTTGATCGAATCCAATTACTTCACACCACCCATCATCATCCTACAAACCGTTATGGAGGAAGTTCGTCATCGGTCATTACCCTTGTATAGTCGCCTCAAGGCCCTCACAACAACTGACGAGCGGAAAGTATGGGTGTTTTACAACGAGTTCAGGTCGTGAGTCATCTTCATGAATGCACTTATATTGTCAAGTTTCGCTTTGTCGCGGTTAACAATATGTTGCTTCACCACCTCCTGTTCCGAACCGAGCCCAGTTTTTGATCTTGGAGTCATATTTCATACCAGTTTCCAATCTTGGCGTTCTCATGAAGCGTCACAAATTTTCCTCATTACTGATATATGCGTCATAGAGAGACTGCCATCGTGCGAGAAGATGGTGAGACGCCGAACGACCGGAATGATCGAGGTCGGTGGTACTCAAATTTGCATTCCCGAGTATACCGATAAAAATTACATAGGTATCAGGAAAGCTGCAGCGTGGTACAACGCGCATCTGACACTGGCACAGCCTCCGATCCGAGGCCAACCAAATTTAGCGCTAGCCAAAATTGTATTGATTACAGATGACTTTGCCAATCGCCAAAAAGCAGATAAGGAGAAGATTCCATGCAGTTCAGGTATGTATTGTTTGATATATACTTCACCTCACTTTCTCAGAGAAGTTTCGAAGTGCGCAATTATGTGGACGGCATGAAAAACTCAGATCAACTTCTCGATCTACTTTCGGCGACTGGCTCAGACGAAGTAGAACCTACCAGAGCTGTTGCAGGGCGTACTGCCCTCTATGCTAACGTGCGCTGAATATGGCTTTGCAATCTTTTGACACTTATATCGCGCTTTGCAGTATCTTCCTATGTCCACTCTCGTGGCGGGAGTCAAAGCCGGTCAATTTCATCAAGGTCACTTCAATGCAAATCAATATAACTACCTCGAAGTTTGTGACGAATGCCACCACTCATGCCAGTACTAATTTCTTTCAGGGTACTGTTCCTGTTCCTGCGTTCACAAAACCTGTCCTTCTAGTGGGCAGGGAAAATATGAACCGAGCGGTTCAAGGGGACGTCGTTGTGGTCGAAGTATTCGACGAAAGACAATGGAAAGCACCGACTGACGAGGTTATCGACCAGGAAGGCAAGCCAGCTTAGTTAGACTGTCTAATTAAATATTCATTTTTCTTCTCAGCGACACTCAAAAACGATGATGCAGAGGATTCAGAGGAAGAGGGCGACGACCTGATGGTGCACGAGCATGAATCCAAGGCTCTTCGTGCTGAGCATACGAAAAGGCCTCCTGCAGAAAAGCAACCGACCGGTCGAGTGGTCGGCATAATTAAGCGCAACTGGAGAGCGTATGTTCATCTCCTACTATTATATTGAGTAGGTTTATACGTGCTTTTGACCCAGATATGTTTGTCACATCGACTCTACGAGTCTCACTTCAAGTAATGCTACATCACTCGGGCTTCAAACAGTGTTTGCTACTCCAGTCTCGAGACTTCTCCCTCGCATCCGGCTACGTACGCGCCAAGCACCATCACTCATTGGAAATAAAATATTGGTAACAATCGACCGGTGGGAAATTACTTCTCGTTATCCGGAGGGTCACTTTGTTCGTACGCTCGGAAAGGCAGAAAGCAAAGAGGCCGAGCAAGAGAGTCTCCTGTTGGAGTTTGAGGTGCCATATAGGCCCTTCGGAAAGGCGATTCTTGACTGTCTGCCTCCAGAAGGCGAGCAATGGGTTGTCCCGCCTAAGAGTGCAGCAATTCCGGAATGGAGAGATCGTGCGGACTTGAGAGATCTCATTATCTGCAGTATAGATCCCCCAGGTAATGCCTGTTGCACACTATAAAACAGGTATACTGACTTCTCGGACCAGGCTGTCAGGATATCGATGATGCCTTGCATGCACGTCGTCTGACGAATGGAAATATCGAAGCTGGCGTTCGTAAGTTTACTTCTTGCTGTTCATTAAGTTTACTCTCATGATTGTCAACAGATATTGCGGATGTGTCTCATTTCGTCCACCCAGAGACTGCGATGGACAGCGAAGCTGCTGCACGCGGATCTACGGTCTACCTTGTTGACAAGCGCATCGACATGTTACCCGCGCTTCTTGGCACGAACCTTTGCTCCCTCAGGCCGCATGTTGAGCGGTTAGCGTTCTCAGTCATCTGGGTTAGACAAATTTCTATCATGTGCTTACTAGGGTATTTGACTGAACTTGGTATAGGAAATGACCGTAGATGCCGAAATAGTAGACGTCCGTTTCACCAAATCTGTTATCGCATCCAAAGCTGCTTTCGAGTATGGAGAGGCGCAACTTCGAAAAGATGATCCGTGAGTGAGAGATCTTTCGACCTACTTTATTATAAAGCTGACGATTCGACTGTAGAAAACTAAATGACAACCTCACGCAAAGCATCCGACTGTTGAACTCCCTTGCGCAGAAACTGAAAGCCAAGCGGATGGCGGCTGGCGCGCTCAATCTTGCATCGCCTGAAGTCAAAATTCACCTTGACAGCTCCGAGTCATCCGATCCGGTAGATGTGGAACAAAAAGCGTTACATGAGACGAACTCTCTGGTTGAAGAATTCATGTTACTGGCCAATACCAGCGTGGCGAAAAAGACTCAAGAATCTTTCCCGCAAACATCGGTACTGAGGTATGCTTCTCTTGTCTGCTGCTATATGCACTTTCTCAACCTTTCACAGACGGCATCTGCCGCCACCCCCCACAAACTTTGAGAAATTGCAAGATATCTTGCAAAAGCGAAAGGGACTTAAACTCGACGTTTCCAGCTCGGGTGCATTGGCAGATTCTCTTGACAAATGCTTAGTGCGTTGTTTACAGTCATTCATACGACTCTGTCAATTGTTCACTGCCATAGGATCCAAAAGAACCTGCTTTCAACACATTAGTGCGCATCATGGCGACGAGGTGTATGCTGTCCGCAGAATACTTCAATTCTGGCAGTGTCTCTCGAGATACGTTCGGGCACTACGGTCTTGCAAGCTCGATTTATACGCATTTTACCAGTCCTATTCGTCGCTACGCGGGTATGTGACCCGTGCAACACTCGCCACTCTCCTTGTATTTACGCTTACATTTCTCAGATATCCTTGTGCACCGCCAGCTCGCTGCCGCTATTGGTTATACACCACTGCATCCGACTCTTCACTCCAAAATGCACGTTGAGCGCATCATGGAAGTTATCAACAGGCGCCACCGGATGGCACAAATGGCAGGTCGCGCCAGTGTCGAATTCTACGTCGGACTTGCCCTCAAAGGTCGTAATGAGAGGGAAAAGGAGGTGACAGAGGATGCCTTTGTCATCAGGACGTTCCGGAACGGTCTTGGGGTGTTCGTGTCCAAGTAAGTTCCGTTCATCGTCAAGCGTCCGAAGCTGACTTGCTATTCCTTAGGCTTGGACTCGAGGGTCTGGTGATGTTCAAGCGGGACACTCAGTTTGATGCGGAGAACTACACTATTGGTGTTCCGTCGTCTGATATTGGACGACCGGATGTGACGATATCTGTCTTTGACAAGGTGACTGTGAGGATCGAGGTTGAGAAGGATAGGAATACTCAGAGGGGGCGGGTTAAGATGACGCTTGTTAGTCCTGTAGATTCGAGGGCGTTGTAATTGCATGGGTTGAAGTCCTTGGGGTTTGAGTCTGGCGTGATGCCTATAATGCTCCCAAGGGAACTTTGTGCGATACAAATTGACTTGCATCAGAACGCGATGCGCCACATACTCGCTGTCCTCGAAGACAAACCATTAGAAGCGTGTTCTAAACGACTGGACAAACAAGTAAGCCGTCTACATAAACGCTTGATGCCCCATAACAGGCAAAACATTTGCGGCGTGAGCGAGACAGGGACGAACATCATCGATACAGCAAGCCCGATCAAACATTGAATCAACCGTACACTGGCAATCAGACAGAAAATCAGAAAGAAAGAAGAGTAATTGCGGCCAGTTAACAGTAACGGCGACGAGGCATGAATGAACGAACAAAGCAAGAAGCATATAGTACCACCAGCCAACTACAAAATATACAAAGACATTCATCACGCTCAAAAACCCGCTAGGCACCATCTGAAATGATGCTCCCGATACTCAATACATTTTTCTTGCCCTGCAGTCCCACCCGCGCATCGTGCTCGAACGGCGCGCGCGACAGCTGGATCAGCGGGTACGCCCCTCCACCTGGGGCGTTGGTGTTCCCAGCTACTGGTGACGAAGCGTCAGATGAGGACGATGAGGAGGAAGACGCGTGTTGGCGCGCTGAGGACGATGGATGTTGGCGGAGCGGGGCAAGTTGAATGAGCCCGTGCTCGCTAGCTGATGAAACGGAGTTGGAGTTGCTCCATGTAGACGTGGGAGAGGCCACGGGCCACTCGTGGTGAGAGCCTGCGGTTGGGTGCTGGGAGGGCGGAGGTGGGGGAAGGTTGTACCCTCCAGCGGATGCCGAGGCGTATGTGGATTGTTGGTGCCGTGAATAGGCTTGTTCATTAGATGAGCTGGTGTACGGTTGGTTTGCGTATCGAGAGGGGGCTGGAGAGGTAACGCGAGGGGGGTGAGCCTGGGAGTGAGTCGAATTGGATGGTTGGTAATAGTCGCTTGCGCTGGAGTTTGGGTAAGGCTGTTGATGGTTGAACTCATATGATTGGGTATGAGATGGTGCGGACGATGAGTAGGGTTGTGGATTGGCAGGAGGGGTAGGGGTGTTCCATGATGGAGGATGAGCGGAGGACTGACTGGAAGGATAGTAGGATGGTTGTGCATGATTGTGAGAAGGTCCAGACGAGGCAGCTGGAGATGACTCATAGTATGAATCACCATTTGGACTGGCATACTGCGGCTGCGGCTGCTGAGGTGGGTATTCATACCTAGACTGTGATTGTGAGTATGGTGTGGGTGCAGGGTATGTGTTGGATGGAGGTGCTCCATATTGCGACTGAGGTCGTGATGATGAAGGGTATTGTGAGGAAGACGGATGCTGGTATTGGCTAGAAGTAGTTGGCTGGCTGCTGTATTGTCCAGCAGCAGGATATGATTCCTGGAAAGTGCTGGATGTCGCGCTCTGACTGTCATAACCGGATGGATAAGCAGTGCGCTCATACGCTGTCCGTGAGCTTTCGTACCCCCGCTGATCTGGTTGTTCATATGATCCCCTTGAAGTCTCGAACGGAGGTCGTTGATTAGGACCCCCTTCGTAAGCAGACCGTGGAGAATCAAACGCGGAAGTACGGGAAGCCTCGTATGTTACTCTGCCCTGCGAGTTAAACACGGGAGTGGCTGATGACAAAGGTGCAGCCTGCGAAGGGGGATGCATAGTTTGCCGTTGAGAGACTGCGGAGGACGCAGACAAGATAGACGGCGGTGCGCTGCGGGAATTCTCAAACGTGGCTGCTGCAGGCGGGGCTATCAGTTGCGCCCCAGGTGGTGGCGGTATTGAACCTCCCAGACGCGAGCTTTCATAGCTGGCGCCGCGAGGTGGTGGAATGGTCCCACCTGCAGTAGTAGATGGTGGTGGGTGAGTGGGCGCCGGAAGTTCGACGCCACCTGGTGCACTTGGAGCACCTAGCATGGGATCCAAGTTTGTCGATGATGGCCATGCGGGTAGTCCCACTAATGACCCAGTAGGAGTCTGTAAGTCTGGTGCACCATTGGAAGATACTGTGCCGTGCCGAGGACGTTTGGAATGACCAGAAGAAGTGACTGCCGAAACCGGGGTATCGTTTTCGTCTTCTTCATTATTGTTATTCTCGGTATCGATTGGAGTAGTGAGTGCAGCGATAGGACGCTTGCGAACACGGATATCTTTGCGGATCCGGATCTTGATTCCTTGATCGGCTAGCGAACATGAAAGAGGTGTGGACTCTGATGAATGCAGGTCAGCATGCAACGAACAGTCAGCCAAGAAAGAAGCGTTGAGGAGTTAATTTGGATGATTAAACCTTACGCTCACCTTCCATACCAGGGAATTTCTTTGCGGTGTAAACATAAAATGGAGCAGAGTATATTGATTTACAGTGGCGAACGGTGTTGCTGAGGAGAAGTTAGGGACGTGGGTAGGCCGGTTAGTCAGCGAACGAACTCACCCTACGACTTCGAAGAGGCTGAGCTTCAACCGATAAGAACCCTCGGTTCTGACGCTTAGATCGGGGAAAACGAAAAAGCCAGCATCCTCGTTGCGATTTTCGGTATCTTTGAGATGGTAGAGGGACGATACAACTGAACCTGTCGTACACCGAGTTTTCCCATCCTGACAGGTGGCAATCAGAGAGAGGTTATCGTGATGGTAACATACTGACCTTTAGCCAGTGTAGTTCTGTGTCATCGTCAGGTTTTGCTAGACTTGCAAACATGAAGTAATAAGGGTTTTGAAGAAAGCTGTGAGCATAGCTAGGGTCCGAATCATCACCATCTAGGCGAGCTGGAGAAGGGGGTTGACGAGTTTGTGGGTCGATAACACGAAGTTGAATGATGGGGGGTGGGTCGATTGGACGTCGGTCAGCTAAGCGAGGAGAATAAGCTGGTGGTGTGAGAAGGAAAAGGTAGTTGAGGTACCTCCTACACCACACATACGAGCTTGTTTTGGCTCCTGCCTGACTGTAAGCTCATATTCCCTGTGGGGACGATTGAACATGTTAGTAAAGGGAAAAAGTGATGTAGAAGGGAAATAGAAGTAAGTTATCTGATACGAAGTTGAATAGGTGATGAAGGTTTAACTTTGATGTTAGGTGGAACCGTAGTATTGGAACGATCTTTTGCTGTGTGAAGTGGGAGCGCTGGAAGGGGACTTACAATCTGTCTCTCTCATGGTAACCTCTGTCACGATCAGGATAGGTATAGCCAGATGTGATAGGATGGTAAGTAGGTGGGTCCATTGTCGTTGAGCTCGTCGTCGTCGACGATGATGACGATGAGTATGTATCTTGATAGGACCTTTGTAAAATCGATGGTCTATTGTTTTTGCTGGCTGGGAACCACGTTCCAACCCAAACCTTGTTTATGACATGGCAACCCAACAACGCGGGTCCCACACACGTGGCAGTCAGACCTCTCACCCTGTCTACTTTCCGTTCCATCGGCCACTCACCCCATCCTTCAGTTTATTTTACCTTTAGTCAAGAAAACAAACCTTATGTCGATCCGTGGCTTACCATCCTACAACGGATCACTTCTACCACGCGAGACCATCAACTCGCATCCGTTGTATATTAAATCGACCTGGTTCCTGGCTCTCATGCCCTACCTAGTACGTGCCGTACGTACCCCACAGTAGCCCACAACTCCCTCACTTGTTCTCAATAATTTCCGCGAACTCCGCGTGCTAGCATCAAATCGGCTCTGGCCAGATATACAGACTGATCCTTCCGGACTGCCACGACGGCTTTCAAAACGAAAATAGTCGAAGCATATTTGTCAGCCGTAGACAGGCTCAGCGTTTAGTACTCACGCCAGTTCTTCGGACATTTCGCAACAAACAAGGCAAGGCGCGTGGTTCGCCAAGTCGTTCGGGGCTGTCATCCCCATCGGTATACACATCTTCAGATAATTCAGTTATGGAACTCAGAGGTATGTATCGCTGACATACGGGACGCGCGGCGGGACAAGCTCGTTGAGTCGATGTTCCCATGTATGCGGTGGCCTGCTAGACTATCTCATGGGAGTAGTCGTGTCCCGGGAGGATAAACTGATTTCAGGGAAAAGCTTCTCAGAGAGAACGTCAGGGCAGACTACAGTAGCACAGACAGCTGTAACATAGTACGAGTAAGGACACGTCGACATCCAGCTAAGAGACACAATCAAAATAATACACAAAAGAATCAAGTGCTAGACTTCTCGGCCGTGTCCCACGGTTCATCCGAAGATAAATCCACAACAGGAAGTTTGCTCCGAAGAACCATCATTTCTTCTGCACTGATGCTATATGATTGTAGCAGCTTGACGAATTCATCCAATGAATCCCGGTCCGCGCGTGCCAAAATGGTCAATTGCCTCTCGTACTCCTGAATCCGATTATGCACCCTTCCCCTCGTTGGTGAGTCGTGGTAGGACTTGATCGCAAGCTTGATGGCTCTACGAGACAGTTCCTGGTTTTCAGACACAAGATACAGCGTCTGCAGCACGAGAGTTAAGTCGATGATGTATATCATGAAGCGTTGAAGCGCCAAGCAGCTGGGAAGGAGACCTGTCGGTATTCTCTCCATGAAGGATAAGTAGCAGGACGTACGACTGCTGATACACCTCGTGAACCCATTTCGCGATCACAACACTCGCCACTATTGGTAATACGATGGGGGCAGCAGGTCCGGCCAGTGCGGACACGATGCCCGCAATAGTACCCACAATGGACAGCCCAAACGCGCTACGAACATTGGATGAGATGAAATTCACCATCGCGTGAAAGGCTGTCTTACAGGTTCTTGTTGGCATTACCAATGGGTCCGACATCTAGCTCATTGGCCATGTTCGCCATCAATATCCTGAACTCTGGGCTGCACAAGTACTGCGGGTGAACGGCATCAGAATATGCGACAACGAATAAAAAAGAGAGCCATGACATCGTTAGGGTCGTGGAAGTTCCACACCTTGACAATGTCAGTGTGAAGCACATGCAGACAGTCCCACATAGAACGGTCCTTGAATGGTGCGCTTGATCCGAGTGCCTTCCAGTATTCTAAAAGACAGACGTGAAGGTTCAGCTTCTGTTCAGTATCTTTGAATACAAAATCAAGACAGACTTCTCTTGCCAACCCTGATGCTGCGTAAATAGCAAGATAAGGATGAAGCAAGTAAAGCTCACTCTATCGATGCCTTTATCTTCAGTCCAGGATCCACTCGCTGAGGGGCAGACGTCGTCACCGACGCATCGGTCCCAACATGCTTACAAACGAGTTCTTCCGTGGTTCGGATCAAACGGGCCAGGGTCTCCTCGTGGTGTCCATTTGCTGTGCTCAGGATTGTATTGAAAACGCAAATAACAATCACAGCACATGCGGAATACCGGACCCTGCAAATTTCTCCAGGGGTGCGATACAGGCTTCCTTTAGCTTGTCTTCCGCGCTTTCCTTTATGCGTTTTTGGATGGCCGCATTGTCCAAACCCTTGATAGTTGACTTGTCCAGAGTTCGCTCCACATGAACGAGGAGGGTGTCGAATTTAGTGAAAACGACAACAATAGGAACTTTGACCTGCGTTAGTTGTGACCTGCGTGTAGCGGTAAAAATCCATCGACGTACTGCCTCCCAGTTCTCCTTTGCGCATCAGTGTGAGAAATTGCTCCACGCCGGTTTCTAGTAAGCGCCCGCCTGCGCAGGGTATTTCAAAGCAAAGCCTTGTATATAGTCAGCTTGTCATACAAACGCACTAAGATGGTGCTCTCACCAAACAGCATGTAGCCGATTTTTCAAATCAGGCATTACTCTCCGGCGCTCAATGAAATCTCGGACAACTTTCAGGTTGTCTATTTCCCCTGGTTCAAAACCTTTGCTATCGTGAAGAACAAATCTGTCGTTCTGCGGTGAGATGAATTCGTGATCGATGCTGGCCTCGCCCGGCTGTTCGTGCGAAGCCATCTATTGACACCATGAGTAGCTGGATACTGTGCAGTATCGTGATTAGCCTACCGCGTTCTTTACTCCGAATGCGTGGTTGATCAGCGAAGACTTGCCAACGCCAGTCTATCGGAAATACCGTGTCAAAGCTAGCATGAGATCAGCAAAAACCTGGTACCTTTCCTATTACCAAAATTCGGAACCTTGAAAGCCCCTAGCGTCAACCTAAAGAATGTTTGACAGTAATCCAGACTCACTGAGGACACTTCTGAAAGATTTCGTCAGTGGTAGGCCGGAGCTCCAGGGTTTCATCGGAGGAGTGAAACTGCTCGGTCTGCTAACATACGACTTAGATGATTTCCGACGGGAGACATGGAACCTTACTTCAGTTGTTGGATTCCCGGAAAGTTCGATGACAATGGTGATGTTTTCATGAACCTTTTTGTATTCTGCGCATGTAAGGTTGAATCCGTGAGCGATAAAGGCAAGAGCGTGATGGTTACTGTTTCACCTTGTCGTTCTCTTGCACCACATACGTGGAACATGTCTTTTAGTTCGAAATCAACGTCATCATGCTCGGTCTTCAGCCCAAGCCATTTCTTGTACTGCAGACGTAAGGACAATGTATCTCCAATAGAAAGCTTCCTGTGATTAAACACAATACCAGCTCAGTTGGGTACAGTTAGTTGTCAAGGTCGAGTCCTTACATGGGTGGAGAAAACGCCTTTCGCAAAACCTTTTCTGCCCCGCTTTTGATTGGCATGGACGACCTATGGCTAATCCGTACTTCAGCAGACTTCACATTCTTGTTCGAGTTGCTGAAATCGAGGGTAACACCTATTGGATATATCCAGTAGGATTCGTGATTCTGCTGACGAAATGACTTGTACCAGAGACGTAGAGATTTGAAGCGTCGAGGGAACTACTAGCCATAGTACTGAATCCTTATTCGAATTAGAGAATACTTTCCTTCGTCACGGCGGATTTATCTGAAGGCCGGGTGTAGGCCATGCGTCAGCTACGCAGAAGGGAGGTATCCTCGTGTAACACAGCCTAGCTATTGACGCGTACTCCCAGCTCGTTATGATGATGAAATGAAGAACATGTGGGTCCGGATCCGAGTCAAAAGGTGTGCTGTGTCGGACTTGAGAATATTCGAGGGTGTGCCAAAATATGTATGAAGGTTTGGAGCGAGGATACTGTGACTGATTCGAATTGAGGAGGAAGCACGGTTCCTGTAACTTAAGCCACCGTGAGACCCTTGAGGCATGATGGAATACCCCCTTGATTCGGATGCGGCTAGCTATAGCACTCAAGCGCCCCATGCACCAGCTTGTGACACAACACAGATATTCTTCTGTAATTTCGACCGGAATACATAGGCCGTGAAGGGACTGACTGTCACCGTTCTACGAGACTCGTGTATTGGAGCGATCATACCGTGACAGGCTAATTTAAATTGGATGATAAGCCTGGCGCTCCTGGATGAGAGTTGAAATCGCTTAGGTAGTATCTAAATCCAGTGCATTGTCAACCTATTGTCTAAGCATCTGCGGGCCAAGTTTTTACGGATTGTTTTATTACCTTGGCACCATGACACTGGAAGGCTTGATCGATAGCAGTAAGTCCAGGGCGTTAATATATCACATGTTACATTGTTATGATAGATATAGTTGTATAGTACAAGCGAGCACCGTCTGTTCCGGGCCCTGCTCACCAGCAAAACTATCCACAGAAGAAATGAATCGAGTGCTACGACCTCTATTTTCTCTATGATCCGTCCGGTGCCGACAAATCTACATGGGGGATCTGTTCCCGAAGTTTGGACACTTGTGCCGCATCGATCTTATAAAATTGTATCACCTCGATGACTTTCTCCATGATATCTTCATCCGCGACATCCAGGGCGGTCAACGACGTAACATAATCCTGAATCCAAGTAAACACTTCTTCCTTCATTGGAGAGGCGTCGTAGGCTTTGAACGCGAGCTCGATAGCCCTAAGTGTGAGTGCCTGACTTTCTGACAGGAGATAGAGTGTCTGCAACACAAGCGTCAAGTGGGCGATGTAGGCCATGGAGCTCTGAATCGCCGCACGGCTGACAAACAAGTGTGGATATCCTTTTTCTCACAAAAAAAAAGTGGTGCGTACCATGTCTGGTATACTTGGCCAACATATACGGCAAGTACGGCGCCTGCTGCGATGGGTGCTGCGATGGGTGCCGCAGGTCCCGCTGCGGCCACGGCGGCCACAATACCAGCAATAGCGCCCACTACGGACAACCAAGAACCTCTGTAAACATTCAATGAGATACAAATTCATCTGTCAGGTAAAAAAAGATCAGCCTACATGTTCTGGATGGGATTGGCACGTGTACGTTCAGCTGTTGTATCATTGACCATCTTCCTCATCATACCCTTGAAATTCGTGCCATGCAAGTGCTATGCGCAAATCACGTTAGGGCGGATACTACACGACGACGACAAATAAGACAGTCATTTACAGATTGAGGGTCATAGAAGTTCCACACGTCAACGATGTCAGTGTGAAGCACATCTAGACAATGCACCATCTGGTGGTTCTTGAACAATGCGCATGATGCAAGCGACTTCCAATATCCTGCAAGAAATCAAAACTTAGTTTGTATTCAGTAATTATCAACACAAAACCAGGACAGACTTTTCTTGCCAACCCTGACACTGCGTAAATCACAAGATAAGAATGAAGCAAGCAAGACTCACTTGATCGATGCGTCTATGTTGAGTCCAGGATGCACTCGCTGAGCGACGGAGCTCATCACTGCGGCCTCAGAGTCGGGAGCAGAATGCTGATCGATGCAGTGTTTGGTTTTTTCCACCAGGTCGCTGAGTGTCCCCCTGAAGTCTTCTTCAGCTGCAATATTATACTTTAGAGGCACGCATGAGCCTGTTCAAGTATTGACACGCACCAGAGACCGCAGCATAGGGAATATCAGGCCCTGGAAGTGCCTGTAGAGGTCCAACGCAGATATTCTGCAGCTCGGCTTTTGCTTCGTCCCTGGCGTGTTTCTTGATGACTTCGTCATCCGATCCATCGAGAGTGGTTTGAGCCAGAGTTCGCTCCATGCGATCGATGAGCATATCGTACTTAGTGAACACGATGATAACGGGAACTTCAACAAAGTGAGTTTCAACATAGCAGAGATATTAATTATCAATTCATTTACCGTCTCCCAGTATCCCACTCCTTTTCCATTCTAAGAATTCCTCTGCTCCGTTCTCTAGAAAAGGTCCGCCTGCACGAGGTATCTCAAAGCAAAACCTTCCGTATTTGGTCAGTCCACCACGACGGAATGGTCGAGATAGATTCCCTACCAAATAGCATGCAATTGATGTTCCGGAGACATTCCCTTCCGACGGACAATGAAGTCTCGAACTATTTCGAGGTTGTACCTGTCCCCTGCTTCAAAACCTTTGCTATCGTGGAGAACAAACCTTTTGTTCTGAGGTGACTTGAGTTCCTTTTCGATGTCGGCAGCGCCTGGCTGATTCTCGGAAATGATCTATTAATAGTATGAGTAGCTGGTCTCGTTGAGGTGTCGTGTTCATCCCACATTTTTTTCCACTCCAAATGCGTAGCTGATGAGTGATGACTTGCCGACACCAGACTATTTAAAAGTACGTCGTTAGCACTGTGCTGAGATCGGAGAAAGCCGGATACCTTTCCTATCACCAGAATTCGGAACCTTGAGAGTATCAACCTCAAGAATGGCACTTTATTATCATCGCGACTCACCGAGGACATTTCTGAAATATGTCAGAGCTAGTAGACCGGAGTTCAGCCTGGTTACGGTAATCTACGACTTAGACGGGTTCGATAGCAGACATGGATCCTTACTTCGGAAAGGGCGACGATGATCCTGATTTTTTTATGAAGCTCCACGTACTCTACACATGTGGGTGAGTGATTAAGGGGAGAGTGCGATTATTATTGTTTCACCTTGTTCTTCGTTTTCACTATACATTCGGAACATGTCACCTGTTTTGAGATTGATGTTTTTGATCTTCGTCACAAAGCATTTCTTGTACTGAATGTGCAAGGAAAACGAATCTCTATGAGAAAGCACCCTAAGGCAAAGATAAACAGAAGCAACTAAGGTGAGAACCAAGTACTTACATGGGCGGAGAAAACTTCTGTTGGAAACTCTTTCCCGCATCGCGTTGAATTTGCGAACTGGATCTGCCAATGCGTACTTCAGCAGATTCTATGTTCGTTCTCGACCTGGTGAAATCGATGGTGATACCTATCGGACATATTCAGCGGTGTTGATGATACTACTTGATGAAAAGAAATGAGTACCATGAACGGGGAGATGGGAGGAAACCGCAAGTGTGGCCATGCTAATTTGAGAGTACGAGGCTGAGTGGGTCACCTCGATAAGAGAACTATATATTTATATTGCAATTGAGCTGGAGTAGACGCCAAATTCCGACTGCAGAAACACGTGGGTCACAAGAACGGTATAGCTTGTGTCGCAATTTGCAAACACTTTGTGCGAAACTCACCTAGTTAGATATACAACTCGGGTCTACCTCTTTACCGTGACTCACCCACTGTGATGAAAGTCGTAGGTCAAATTTAACCGTGCGATACATATATACATAGTTAAACCCTGTTCCTGTTGAATCTCACGGTATACCAACTTGGGAGACTTGCGTAAACTCAGGTCAAATCTAACGTGCGATAGTTAAACCCTGTTCCCGTTGGATCTCACGAATATTGTGAAGACAAAGCTCTCGATCTGTGAAAACGCGCAGTACACCAACACTTCTCCCTGGATAAGAGATAAGATCAGTCGCTTGACAAGGGAATGGGGAGCAATCATACCCTAACTGATTCAAATTAGATGAAGCACGGTTGTTGACCCTCACCGTGCTTCTACCCTTTAGTCATGGACCCCATGACCTGGATCGATGATAGGCGCTTGGGCGTGTTGGCTTCGGGCTGGGTATTCAAATACCGGGTTCACCACTTCTCCCTCACATTTACTAGTACCTTTGCCCCTGGATGAGAGTTGAAATCGGGTCGCTTGCAGGGAATGGTCGATAAGTTTGAACGAGCGTACCGTGACTGATTCAAATTGGTTTTCGGTTCAAAACCGGTACCGTGCTTCTTTAAGCTGTTACCCTTTCTACCTAGTACTATGACCATGGCAGTGTCCACTCTTACGGATCTTTGTGACCCAACAAAGGTATTCCGTCACTTCCGAATCAAAGCCACTTCGAGACTCATCAGACTCCTTGTGTATGCCTCATGTAGTATGCACTTATGTACACCCATTGCCTACTGAATCCAAAATCAGTACATGCCGACTTCAACTCGGGTAGAATTCACCGAGTTCACACACTGCAATGATTATAAGGCTACCTACTAAACCAGCGCTTCTCCTTGACATTTACCTTCCCCCATGGATCCTTCAAAGATAAGAAAGAAAATCCGTCGCTTTCGAATCCTCATCATAGGGAGAAGGAATGCAGGAAAAACTACCATCCTTCGAAGAGTTTGCAACACACGGGACAACCCAATAATATATAACAGCGCCGGGAAAAAGGTGAGCATCATCATGCTAGTAGGAGGATGGTAGTGACCCATCGACATCAGATCGATCTTGCAACCATAACGGCATCCAGAGAGGTAAGGTGTGCTCTTATTTCATGACATGAACTGAAGTGCTCTCAGCGCGGAGAGCACGATATCGACAATGAATTGGTGTTTGAAAGCAACCCAGGATTTATCTTTCATGATTCATGCGGTTTTGAGGCGGGCAGCGCAACCGAATTCGACAAGGTCAAGGAATTTATCACCAGCCGTTCAAAGAAAACCAAACTAAGCGATCAACTACACGCTATCTGGTAATTGAAACTGATGAATCACAAAATGCGCTATCTCACGGTTCAACATAGGTACTGCATCCCGATGGATGACGCACACAGGTCGTTCACCGAAGGTGAAAAGAAATTTTTCTCTCAGTGCGACACAGGAACCGGTAAGCTTTCGCATCCCACCATCGTCGATGATGGACTGATGCAGAATCGCAACACTCAGTTCCAGTGATCGTACTGTTCACAAAGTTCGATGCCTTCTACGACGTGGCATACGCAGAGCTGAAGAAGAAAGGAAAATCGCTAAAGGACGCCGAAAAACTGGCCTCAAAACACGCCGACGAGTTATTTGCTAACGGGCCACAATTGGAGTTTCTCAAGAACGTCCGATGGCCTCCAAAATGTCATGTCTGCCTTCCTAGTAAGCCGGTTGATGGTCGAGTTGCGATGCATGATGACCGTTGATCCATTAGACATGAACAACGATGATGCAGATTGCGGACCACTAATGGAACGCACGGCTGGAACTCTGGGTACCAATGAAGTGCTAGAGCAGTTGTTCGTTTCGACCCAGCAGAGCAACTTGGAGCTCTGCGTGAAATATGCAGTTGACAGGTAACTACCCATGATCTGGTTTACCCGCCATGAGCGCTGACAACTGATATTGTCTAGAACACTCAAGAAATATTTTGACTCTAAAGAGTCTGAGGTTCATGAGGTGATGATAGCAAGAGTGGGCGTCTGGTTTCCGCATATTTCGGTAAGATTATTGGAAAGTTCAAAGAGTGCTCTCATTTAAGTTTGGGGTTTACTTGTAGGTTGTGAGTGTGTCGATCCTCGTTCGAGCTCGAGCCATGCTGATCCAAGTCGTCGCCCGCCCTTCGCAGCAAGTGAGTGTGTCGATCCTCGTTCGAGCTCGAGCCATGCTGATCCAAGTCGTCGCCCGCCCTTCGCAGCAAGTGAGTGTGTCGATCCTCGTTCGAGCTCGAGCCATGCTGATCCAAGTCGTCGCCCGCCGTTCGCAGCTTGTGAGTGTGTCGATCCTCGTTCGAGCTCGAGCCATGCTGATCCAAGTCGTCGCCCGCCCTTCGCAGCAAGTGAGTGTGTCGATCCTCGTTCGAGCTCGAGCCATGCTGATCCAAGTCGTCGCCCGCCCTTCGCAGCAAGTGAGTGTGTCGATCCTCGTTCGAGCTCGAGCCATGCTGATCCAAGTCGTCGCCCGCCGTTCGCAGCTTGTGAGTGTGTCGATCCTCGTTTGAGCTCGAGCCATGCTGATCCAAGTCGTCGCCCGCCCTTCGCAGCAAGTGAGTGTGTCGATCCTCGTTCGAGCTCGAGCCGTGCTGATCCAAGTCGTCGCCCGCCGTTCGCAGCTTGTGAGTGTGTCGATCCTCGTTCGAGCTCGAGCCATGCTGATCCAAGTCGTCGCCCGCCGTTCGCAGGGAGTGAGTGTGTCGATCCTCGTTCGAGCTCGAGCCGTGCTGATCCAAGTCGTCGCCCGCCCTTCGCAGCAAGTGAGTGTGTCGATCCTCGTTCGAGCTCGAGCCATGCTGATCCAAGTCGTCGCCCGCCGTTCGCAGTATGTGAGTGTGTCGATCCTCGTTCGAGCTCGAGCCGTGCTGATCCAAGTCGTCGCCCGCCCTTCGCAGCAAGTGAGTGTGTCGATCCTCGTTCGAGCTCGAGCCATGCTGATCCAAGTCGTCGCCCGCCGTTCGCAGCCAGTGAGTGTGTCGATCCTCGTTCGAGCTCGAGCCATGCTGATCCAAGTCGTCGCCCGCCCTTCGCAGCAAGTGAGTGTGTCGATCCTCGTTCGAGCTCGAGCCATGCTGATCCAAGTCGTCGCCCGCCGTTCGCAGGAAGTGAGTGTGTCGATCCTCGTTCGAGCTCGAGCCATGCTGATCCAAGTCGTCGCCCGCCCTTCGCAGCAAGTGAGTGTGTCGATTCTCGTTCGAGCTCGAGCCATGCTGATCCAAGTCGTCGCCCGCCGTTCGCAGCTTGTGAGTGTGTCGATCCTCGTTCGAGCTCGAGCCATGCTGATCCAAGTCGTCGCCCGCCCTTCGCAGCAAGTGAGTGTGTCGATCCTCGTTCGAGCTCGAGCCATGCTGATCCAAGTCGTCGCCCGCCCTTCGCAGCAAGTGAGTGTGTCGATTCTCGTTCGAGCTCGAGCCATGCTGATCCAAGTCGTCGCCCGCCGTTCGCAGCTTGTGAGTGTGTCGATCCTCGTTCGAGCTCGAGCCATGCTGATCCAAGTCGTCGCCCGCCCTTCGCAGCAAGTGAGTGTGTCGATCCTCGTTCGAGCTCGAGCCATGCTGATCCAAGTCGTCGCCCGCCCTTCGCAGCTTGTGAGTGTGTCGATCCTCGTTCGAGCTCGAGCCATGCTGATCCAAGTCGTCGCCCGCCGTTCGCAGCTTGTGAGTGTGTCGATCCTCGTTCGAGCTCGAGCCATGCTGATCCAAGTCGTCGCCCGCCGTTCGCAGGACGTGAGTGTGTCGATCCTCGTTCGAGCTCGAGCCATGCTGATCCAAGTCGTCGCCCGCCGTTCGCAGGACGTGAGTGTGTCGATCCTCGTTCGAGCTCGAGCCATGCTGATCCAAGTCGTCGCCCGCCCTTCGCAGCAAGTGAGTGTGTCGATCCTCGTTCGAGCTCGAGCCATGCTGATCCAAGTCGTCGCCCGCCCTTCGCAGCAAGTGAGTGTGTCGATCCTCGTTCGAGCTCGAGCTTTCCTGACCCAAGCAATTTGATGATCTGTCTGCAGGAGGTCGGTATATCGATTTTCTACTGACCTTTGAGTCGAGTTACTGACTGAAGACATTGTTGATCCGTTGACAGCTTGTGAGTATCATCATTCTCTGCCAAACTCCTGCCTTCCTCACTCTGATGCAATCGTTGATTTATTGTTAGGATGTGGGTGTATTGATCACACGTCGCCTTTGCGCTATACTGACCGAACACATCACGGTTCCATTGATAGATTGTGAGTTGATCCATCCACTATCAATCTCGAACCATACTGACTGAAGACATTGTCCGTCCATTCACAGTCCGTAAGCGTATCGATGCGCGGTCGAATTGGTGCATTACTGACTAGTGAAATTGCTGATCCATTTTGACAGTGGGTGAGTATGTTCATCTGCCATTAAGCTCGGACTTTCCTCACCGATAACATCGCTGATCTGTTGACAGGGAGTGAGTTCTTCATCGTTATTCTCATTCTCATTCGAGCTCTAGCTTTGCTTACCGATGGCATTCCTTAGAAAGTCAGTGTGCCAATCTTCCTTTGAATTTGAGATTTGCTTACCACCGAGAAACCACATCCTTTAATAGCGTGTGAGTCTGGAGCCTTGCTCGCGAACGACATCGCTGATCCTTCAGTAGGACGTGCTTCGTGACGATAACTGTGTTGAGATACTGTCTAGGTTACGTTCTGTGGTATGTTCAATTGACCACAGATTGTAACACACTTCTCATATCGCAAATCTGACAGGTCTCTGGCTCATCGCCCTTGGAGAA
Source organism: Suillus bovinus (assembly GCF_016758785.1). Lineage (NCBI taxonomy): Eukaryota > Fungi > Basidiomycota > Agaricomycetes > Boletales > Suillaceae > Suillus > Suillus bovinus. The sequence continues at coordinate 42,928 of NW_024542116.1, read as the reverse complement.
CATCATTCAGCTTATTTCTGGTAATTTTGAGGCAACGTTGCGATGGTCCTGCTTATTGTTGTTCATTTAGCTGCTGTCATCATCTTCGAACACTCTTTCAATATTTTCGACAAGCGGCGCTATCTTCAGGACCTGCAAAAGTCTGATCCCTCTTTTTATGTCGCTCTGGAGCAGTACATGCCATCTCTATATGCAGCTACTGTCAGGGAAGCTGTGATCGCTGCCGTCCAGGCATATAAACAAGCTGTGGCCGCAGCTGCCCGCGCATATGAAGATGCCGTAGCTACTGCCGCCCACGCATATGACGAAGCTATTAGGACTGCTGTCTATCCACGTCGACCTACTTGGACGGCGAAGTTACCATTTGAATCGTCCAAGAGGAAGGCAAAAGAAGCTTTCGAGCGCTCTCAGGAGGAGAAAAAAGCTTTTGAGCGCTTCAAACAGATGGAGAAAGAATCCATTGAACGCTCTCAGGCGGAGGAGAAAGAATCTTCGTGTTCTCGAACGAAGGCGGAGTTATTCGAGGCTGTTCTTCAAATTACTTTGAATCATCGCCTACGTATGTTTCACTATCATGCTGTGGTAGCAGTCCTGCTGACCCGTTTGTTTTTAGCTAGACCTTAATGTCACATTTGTCGAGGTGGTTTCAGGAGTCGGAACTTGTACGAAATGCTTGTATGATCACACAATATGGCGGTATGGTGTATGCATGTTTGATGTACGTCGGTCAGCCTCAGCCGAGACAGCAATGAGATCGACTGGGCTTGATATACCCCCAGGTATCCGTGAACTGATTCAGATTCAAGTGAATTGAGGTCGGCGTCGGCTGTACTCCACGTGTTATTCTGCTCCACAACCTATCCTGAACTTGCGTACATGTTTTGTAAAAAAACAAAAAAAGTAATCTAGTTTATCGCCGTTTCAGAGTTACAACATAGAAAACGCACGGAACGTCTCTGTCAATGTCAGTAGCACTTGTTGATAGTTGAGACTGAGCAGTTAGCCTTCGAAATCGATGAACTGCAAGCAGTGGGCGCATTTTGAAGTCTTCGTTCTTTGCAGGACAATGCAGGACAATGCAGGTTGTTTATGGCTCTGGATTATGAAGTCAAGGGTGGAACTCCTGATGCATCGTACCTTCAGAATGTGCGCTCTGTGCATCCCAGGATCCACGGTCGGAACTACATCATTCTCGTTTCCACTAGTTTTGATTGACCGCGTGCATCATCCCCTGGAGTTCAAATGAGGGACCGAGACGTTCAAACCATGCTAATGGAATTTGTTGCCCTCTGTTCACAGCTTGTGAGTGTATTGATTCTCGGCTCAAGTCATAACTAATTGAAAATCGTCGCCCGCTGTTCCAAAAATGTGAGTGTGTTGATCCTCCTTTGAGCTTGAACCATGCTGATCAAAATCGCTGCCTGCTGTTCGTAGCATGTGAGCACGTAGATCCTCATTCGAACTCGGGCCATGCTGATCAAGGTCCTTGTCCACTGTTCACAGATTGTAAGGGTGTCGATCCTCTTTCGAGTTCGGACCCTGCTGATTGAAATCGCTGTTCACTGTTCACAGGCTGTGAGTGTGCCAATATCAGTCCTCCTCCGAGCTCGAGCCATGCTGATCTAAGTCATTGCCCAATGTTTGGAGCATGTGAGTGTCTAGATCCTACTTTGTGTTCGAGCGATGTGGATCGAAGTCGTTGCTCAATTGTTCGCAGGATGAGAGTCTGTTAATTCTCCTTTGAATTAGAGCCATGCTGAATGATGTTGTTTCCCACTGTTCGCAGGCTGTGAGTGTGTTCATCCTAGTTCGAACTCGATTCATGCTTATTGATATCGTTTCTTACCGTTCACAGGCTGTGAGTGTGTATATTTTCTGAGCTCGAGCCATCCTGATCGAAGTTTTCGCCCATTTTTCGCAGGCCGTGGGTGTGTAGGTCTTCCGAGCTCGAATCATGCTGACGCCCACTGACTGCAGGCTGTGAGTGCGTCGATCCTTGTTTGAGCTCAAGCCATGCTGATCGAAGCCGTTGCACTGTTTGCAGCTGTGAGTGTGTTGATACTCGTTTGAACTTGAGCCATGCTTATTGACATAAATTCCTACTGTTCGCAGGGTGTAACTGCATTGATCCTCTGTCGAGCTAGAACCTTTCTGATTCAAGCCGACGTTCACCCATCACGTTGACAGCAGGTGAGCGTATTGGTTCGTCGACGAGTTCAACCATTCCTGACTAAAGCAATTGACAATCTATCTGTAGGAGGTCAGTGCATCAATCCTCTACCAACCTTGAGCCACTAACCAACGAAATCGTCGATCCATTGAAAACTTGTGAGTATGATCATCCTCTGTCGACCTCCTGCCTTCCTCATTGATGCAATCGCTGATCTATTGTTAGGGTGTGGGTGTATCGTTTCTCTGTTGCCCTCGTCATACTGACCGAAGACATTGCTACTCCATCAACAGATTGTAAGTTGGTAGATCCACCATCGAACTCGAGCTATATTGACCGAAGACATCACCCATCCATCCACAGAACGTAGGCTCGTTGAATTGGGACATCACTGACCAACGAAATTGTCGATCCTCATTGACAGCTCGTGAGTGCGTTCCTCTGCCATTGAGGTCGAGCCTTACTCACCGACGACATCACTGATCCGTTGGCAGTCTGACTCTCTCGACACTCATTCGATTACTGTCAGGATGTCAGTGTGCTGATCCTCCGTCGAGCTCGAGCCTTGCTTACGACTGAATCTTACATCCCTTTAACAGACTGTGAGTGTTGATCTTAGATCCTTGCTCGCGAACGTCATTGCTAATCCATCAATAGGATGTTAGTTTCCTCATCCCTTTTTGACTTCGGGTCATGCTCACTGAATATATTACACATTGGCAGTATGCGAGTGTATCGATCCCCCACCGAAGTACGATATGAATACGTCTAACCCTCGTACACTCGGAACGGTTGGGTCGACGACTTATCGAACTTGAAATGGACTGGGACCTCAACCATTAGATACGCCAGCTCGATATCTAAGGCATCATTTCATATCAGCATCAACGTGCCAGATAACGGTGGATAACTCACTTTCCATAGGTCGACAGTGTCGACGTCAATATCAACATTCCATAAGAGGGCCATCTTCTTGGTCATGATAGAGCTCCTCAAAGCGCCGACAGTTTCCGTCCTTCAGTGTGGGTAAATGCACGCAGATCGTCATTCTACATCAAAACGAAACAGAAATGAGGTCAGTAGAATAAATTTATGTTCGCGGCTGAGGGTACGGAAGGTTGGATGATGTAATATCACGTGACTAATCTCAATTTCAAAGTCAACCTTGCCTCTTGATTCGTCGTCCAGTTGCTGCAATTCATGCCCACAACCAACTGACAGCAATAACTCGATTAAATCCAATATCGACGTTTGGTGTCGCGGTTCTTCAAGTACCTGTATGATCATCTGTCCATTGCCTCGTGGTTGCCTTTCTAGTATCTGCTATAACAGCTCCTACGGACGGACCATCCGGCGAGATTCAAAATGCCGTAAGGCGCTAGGCGCAGTGCGTGTCAACCACGTTCTGTCCCTTGGGTCTTGGCCCCAGGTATTCAAAAGGTCAAGCTCCGACCTTTGTATTAATGGCCGACCAGCACGGGAGACGTGTTCTGGATGCAAGACCACGTACTAGTACAATCTCGTATAGGGCCTGCATTGCAAGTAAGGTTCAATATCTGGTTAAAGAAAATATCTCCCGCCGCCCGCACCAGCACAGCACAATACGCAATCCTCGGCTCCTAAATCCGTCGCTATTCCTCTTGGTCAACGAACCTTCTCATGATTATAATATCGGTGTAACCATGGCGTAACTACAATGCGTGCTACTACCTCTCATCCCGCCATACCCACATTCGTTGGACAATGCTCCAAACGGTCAAGGTTTAAATGGTGACTATGTATGTATCATATGAGCTGAACTCAAACTGCGTCATGTTAGGGCATGTTCCGTTGTCGATATTTGGTTCCGAACGTTGGCGTTGGTGCTGGCCTTTTTTTTCTATTTTGACGTGCTGGGGGGTTACTTATATCTCCTCACCGGTGACCCGCGCTAAAATCCGTCGGCGACGCAGCCGCCCGTCATAACGTATGATGTTCCTCATTTGCTAACGCAGGGTCCTATCACGTACGCACGAATTCTCATTTGCTCATACCCCTGATTACGACTCGTGAAGTAGACGTGTTCTGTTTATGGAACAAAGTCATGTGAATGGTCCTTGTACGTGCTTTCGTACTTATGATTCTTCGTATGCAGGATATTCACTCGCACGAACCATCAATTGTAGGCGAGTAACGTCTTTCGAATGGACAGATCAGGTACACGTCAAGGGTCGTCATTCTTCTAATGCGGCCTTTTTCATTATTATATTCGGGAGTCCGACGAGCCACTCGAGTCATAATATACCTCGCATCATGGAAGTACGCAGGCGCGCGTATTCCATTTAAAAGTTGGCGTTTATGCGCTCTTACTCTAACTTCAACGTTGCCGCAATGGTTTAAACTTTAGTTCCTGGTTCTTCTGATGAGAATACCTACTTTTCACAAAACACCGCTCTTCGAATGACTTGTATTGTACATGTGCCATGGACTTGTTAACTTCTTGAGTTCTTCGTATCCGGACATGAGGTTATGAGTGTCAGTGACCTGCGTGTGATGTTGAATGGCTCCAAGGGTTGAGAATAATGTTCTAGGCGTCGAACCATGATTCCATATCAGAGTCTTTGAAGTATGCAAGTACCGACACTGGCGGATGGAAAAATTGCAGTACCCGAAAATAGGCGTTATGGTCAACGCCGCAGATAGTTTATCTCATGTCCCATATACATACGGCCATGCACTAGTGTTCTTTATTTGATGCATATGCTGTAGTACGACAATCTAACCAAGTTCAGACGACATTGTTGATTCTCTGGTTCTAGACCTTGGAAGCACTAGCGGCGAACATTCATTCATGATCTACGAGAACAAAACCAACAACGAGGACTACTTTTATTCACGGTGTCCTCCTATCTTACGACCGCTGAGATGAACATAAAGTGCGTACGTTAATAACTGCGTGTAAATTCCGCAGTACGTCGATCCCGATCGAGGCTTAAAGTGATCGATGTGAGTTGCGGAACTTGATCGTAATGTATGACCTGGGGGTGGGAGGGGAAGCCTAGCTCGTTAGGACTAGGCTCCACCTTGATAATTATAATAAGCTCGCGATAGTGGAGTATTGATGACGAGTCGGACCGGGGACAGTAGTGGTATCGAATACATAATTGGGCGTGCTGTATGATAGGGCGAACCAGTCAGCATCGCCAGTATGGCGTTTATGTTTATTCGTAGGACGTACGTTATTGGATTAACGATAAGCAAAGTCGAAAGAAAGGAAACTGACTTAGTGGCTGAGCGAAGAACCTATCATATGCCGTATGTTGAACTCAGCTGGTCGTACTACTCCACATATGTACGTGTCAGTCGAAGACTGCTTTTGGTAGCGAGTTTCCCAAGGGACGATTATTTGGTAGGAATGACTTACGGATGGGTGGGGCTTGAAGGGTCGTATGGTTAAGGCCCCGTGGCGAGTAACTGACGTTATGTAGGATCGGAGTCCCATAGGAGATATTAGGGTGCCCTGACGGTGGCGACGCTGTTCATGAAAGGAGTAGGGACGTTCCCCCACACGTATTAGTGATCGCGGTACATAAAAGAGGGCGGAGATCGTCGGACGTGTGAGGGGAAGTCATTTTGTGCGCTGGAAATGGCTGAACGTTCCAGAATATGAAATGGGACTTGTTCCGCCCGAGTGACGATGAAGGTGGGCCACCTGGCTGCTCACGAGTGGTGGAAGAGAAAGGTGTGAGAGCGGATTGTTCCTTTGTCGTTCGATAGCCATACTTGGAGAGTGAAGGTATGTGAGAAGGGGAGAATAAAATGCTAGTGGGACGACGGTGATCAAGGACAAGAGTACGATCATATGGATGAGGTTGGTAGATGAAAGAGGACGGGAAGAATCGGCCGGCGGCAAAGAGAGCTGTGGGAGTGAAGAAGAGAAGACCGGGCACTGTGCGGCACGGTGGGGCTTTGGACATTGAGCGAAATGACCGCGGGATGGCCTCGAGGCAGTCAGTTGGTTGAATGACAGGGGTATAACCTGAAATGGGAGTGAGGCTGTGCAGGTATTGGTTTAATTAAGGATCAAGTCGTCCGGGGAACCGGAATTGTAGGGTACAGGGCATTTGAGATTGGGTTTGTTGTGGAGGAGATGAAATAGCATCGTGAAGAACATGAGGCGAGTACGTATCAAATTTTGACTTGGAGAAGAGTCATCATCCAAGTTCACTCCAGATGAATACTTGATACAATACAAATTTATATTCCCTTTGCAATTGGCTTGTCGGGACACGTTGTCCAGGCACGGATACCCGGTACGATTCAATGGGGGGGGTCAAAACAAAAAAAAAATTAACAACAATATCATAAATTTTTAACCAAATGAAAATTATTTGATGGCAAGCCTCGTGCTACCAAGTAAGCGATACCGATCTCGTAAGCACATCAGACTTTTACGCCTGCGTTCCCCGTTCCAATCAAAGTCTTCTTATACTCTGATCAAGCACACACCAACTTAACGTTTTACTTGCCTCGTTGTTCCTCTGGACGTTCACCAGTCCATGCCGTCCATAGTCAACCTCAAGTTCAAGGTCACTCCACCACTCTCCAATTCACAAAAGCGCTAACGCTAACATCATTCCTGTGCATATAGGGTAACAAGTCCTTTGTTGCTTTTAGCAACTTGAGCGACACCGAGTCACTCTCAAAAACTTGGAAGGTATTTACCTTCCTCATATCTAATCTCCTTTATAATTTTCACTAACCCCTTTCATAGGTATGCACCAAAGTTGCATCGTATCTCGAGCAGGGCCAGCGCCTCGAGAATCTTTCTTGGCGACTTTGGCACTTGCAAAACCTAATGGTCGACACAGACAATGCGAAGTCTAAACGCGAATTCAAGAAGTTGTCAAAGAACATGGGCGACAAACTCGACAAGGAGAAGGGCCGGTATGTTTCCTTTCATTCCTTCTCTCACACAGTCCTACACTAACCACTTTCCATAGCGCTATTGAATCCCTCGAAGCACCTGACTTCAAACGAAACGCTTCAACTGACCTCATTCGTCAACGAGCTGTTGAACGCGAACGTTCCCGAGAGGCTTCCCAGAACGCCCGGCCCGGTACCATTAAGCGAATGCAGTTTACCTTCAGCATCGACGCTCCCCCCGGCTCATTCCCCGCAATCTCATCTTCATCCTATACTTTCTCTGGCGAAGGCTCCACACCCACAAAGCCGGATCTCAGGCCTAGCGCCGAGTTCAGAGAGGGTCGCAGGCGCAGGAGAGGTGACGGAACCTCTGGCACTAACCATATCTCTTCCGACCCAGCATCCAGCCAGAACGGTGCTTCTTCCTCTTCTACCAACGACTCGTCCTACGAAAAATACACGGCTTCGTATGAAAAACTTCATTTTCCTCCCATCTTCAGTACTTCGTTCGGCCCAACTGCTCTACTCTACTCCACCCCCACCCTATCTAACCCCATGAGCTATGGGGAAGGCGTCAGTGGTGGTTGTGCAACCGGCTTTAGCATTTATCGTCCAACTATTGAACTCCCCCTAGACGAGCTTCTAGGCGATGAGTACGATGGCGAAGACGACCGAATGGCCGACGCTCCCATTGAGCAACCAGACGATACCAAAGAAGACGGAAACGAAGAAGGTGACGTCGTCATGCGGTACGACGAATACAACGACAACGGTAATAATAATATTCCTACCCAGCCCGAGGGCGGGTCCCTCCTTAGCGGGTCTGCAGCAGCGGCTTCTACTGAACAAGATGTTCTGATGAGCGATTCTCGTCAGCAACCGCAACCGCAGCCATCCACTCCAGATCCGTTCCCAGTCCCGCAAGTCCCTTCTCACCCTCACACTCACGCTCAATCGCACCCGCGTACTCGCGGCAAGGACCGCTCCGGCAAGACGCCCACAAACCGTCCTGTACTCACCGTGCAAACATCTGCCACTAAGAGGACTGGTAAGGTTGGACGGCGTGCTTCTGGAAGCGTGAAGAGTCCCTCGTCCGCTGCTCCGTCAGCATCTGCTCTCAAGCACTCTGCTACTGCGACCGCTAAACATAGCGCAACTGCAACTGCGCCTGCTTCTGCTACTGCGACAAGTCTTAATCCACTTCTCACTGTTGGGGGCGCTGCACTGGGTGGAGGAAAAGCAACGCTTACTGCTCCAGGCGGCGTCAAGGCCGAGTGTAACAATTGCGGCGCTACCCATACCCCGCTATGGAGAAGGGGTTTGAACGATGAGTTAAATTGCAACGCTTGTGGTCTTTATTGTAAATTGGTGAGTGGTGTTTCGTCTATATACGCCATATGGACTTTGCTGAGCGAACGTCTCATTTCTGTTTCTAGCATAAACGTCCGCGTCCAAAGTCCATGCGTGCTAGTCATGGAGAAGGACGACGCGGTGGTGCATTGTCTTTGGCTTCTGCTTTGTCCACGTTGTCCTCGGTTGCAGCGCCGCCGCATTCTTCTGCTGCGACACCAGTTGTGGAGGTGGTGAGTCCTGGTGTGAGTGCGGCAGCTGCAAACGCAAGTGCTATTGCGAGTGCGAGTCCGAGTGCGGGCCCGAGTGCAGGTGGGAGTGCAAATATTGCTGCTGCAAGTTCAGTAAAGGGTGCTGGTGCTGGTGTAAGTTCGAGTTCGGGCGCAGGCCAAAGTGTTACTGCGACCACGATTGCGACTGCGACTGCTACTGCTACTGCTACTATGGGCATGGGATTGGGTGCAGGCAGGGGCGAAGTCGTAGAAATCATCGGTAAGTTCGATTTCCCTTCGATCGAATGGGTTTTCGGAAAGGGTTTTATTGGAACATATATTCACACCGTGTCTACAGGTAGCGCGCAGTGTTACAACTGCCACACGACTGCAACCCCTTTGTGGAGAAAGGACGACGAAGGCAAGACCGTGTGCAACGCGTAAGTTCTAATTTGCCGTTCCTTCCATATTCGTACTAACATCATACAGATGCGGCCTCTACTATAAACTCCACGGCTCTGCTCGTCCCATCAGTATGAAGTCCGATATTATTCGCAAGCGCTCTAGACACGACGCTCGTGCGCAGCGTTCCTCTCTCACTGAGACCCCAAGCGCTTCTAACACGCCAGGCACCCCCTCCGAGACGCCTTCTCAAACTCAGACGCCCTCCGCGTCTCCAGGCGTCTCACGTCGCCCTACCCCGTCGCCGTCGCCAATTCTAGCACCGGATAGCACGACTCAACCCGTTGCCTCGCACAATATGAGTACGGGGATGGGAGCAGGCGCAGGTATGGTGGGTACGGGTATGGGAGGCAGCAGCGAGTTAATGGGCGCACTGGGTGATACCTATGCAGTGTATAACCCCTTCCCTGGCCCATACCACCCAGACTATCTCAGCCAGAATTGGGTACCACCCAGTATGACTGGCATGAGTAGTGGCACCAACGAGGCTTTACCGTTCTCTGGAGTCGACAGCATCGACGGGGAAGTGGGTTCCAATGCGTCTTCATCTAACGCGTCGCCAAATTCCAGTACTGCCAGCAACGTTCCTAACAACAGCACTAGTACTACTGCGAACGCCAACTCGAACTCTAACATGACTGGGCGTACTGCCAAGCGCCGCCGTATGAGCACTGACAGCGTGTCAGAGCCGCCTAGCAGCGCGGTTTCTTATTCCTCTTATGGAGGGGACAGCTTCACAACGGGTTCTAGTGCGACAAGTGCAGGTACTTCTTCGTCTTCGCGGCGTAGCAGCATGGATTTCCCGTTTTTCAGCCCTTATACGGTATTTCGAGGAAACGGTAACAACGCTTTCTGGCACCACTCTAGCAACAGCAGCGGCGCTGACCGCAGCCCGCAATTCGTGCACCCTCCAATGTTGCCTGAGGCTTCTGGAACCTCTGACGGACATGCACATGCACATGGGCGTGGTGGGCATGGGCACGGGATGGATTTCCTGCACCCGCCAATGATGCTTCCGCAGGACGAAGAAAGTTTATTCGCGACTTATTTGCACCCGCCGATGATTCTTCCGCAGGAGGGTGAGCAGGTACAACATGGGTATGAGTATGGGCAAGGGGAGTACTACGAGACGGGGAATATGCAGCAGTACTAGACGGTTGGATGTCGCAGTCTTGCGTTCATTCCGTCTTGGAAGTCTTTTCCCTACATCTGCCCTCTCCTCCGTCTCATCATTTCCTGCATCAACATCGACATTTGCATCCCTCAACTGACGTACGACTCGGAACTCACTGACATGATATTACGCCATCTCACGACCATTTCTCTCGTTATTTCTCCTTTTGCAAATGTAGAGGTTCACGCATCGCATGGCTTTTCTTTGCTCCTTGCTCCTATTGGCGTCATCTTTTTTTACCCATCTATACTCTGGCACGCTCGCTCAAGGCACTCGCGCAGCTTAGACTCGTAGAGTCATTCCAAATCACGCAATTCATCTCCATTGTGTATCGTTGCTTTTTCCTACTGTAATCGACTCCATACGCGAGTCTCGTTAGCTCTCATGCCTTGGGATAAGGGTTCACGAGTGAATCTGCTTCATTGTACCACGTACTCTCCTTCCTTGTATTCCGTTTCCTTGCGTTCCTTTTGTCATTGTATTCCTTCACCCTCGTTTCCCTACCTCCATATCGCTGCCACAATTGTCGCCCTTCCAAACCCACCAAGCTTCTTTCTCCTCACACATCCGTATATATTATGGAAGATAACCCATCAACATTTAGCAGTTTCGTCAATCGTTGTTTGTATACTCACAAGATACGTACATAACATCGCGAAGGGCTTCGCGGATCAAGCCCCCCAATGGAGATGATTATATCTATCTACTAGGTTTAGACCGAGCGCAAGCATGAAGTTGGTGTTAAACTTGACAGTTTTTGGTGGTTCTCGCGCCTCTATCGTTGTGTGGAGCTGGTGTTCTAGACGGGGCTTATCATCTCAGGTACGCTGGTCTTGTGGTGTTGCTCAAATTTTCTGTAACAGTGCAATACCTTGAAGTGGCGAATCAATACGGCACACGTTTATCCTTTCTCGTTCCAGGGGGTAAAACCCAAATTCGGAATACACGAGTTGCCCCTCCGCCGAGCACCAAGACCGAATAAGTATGTACGACCAACTGCCAATGGAGGAACACATGCGCTTCTGGTCGTGTTCATCACGGCAGTCTAGGTCAAACATTGAACCTCGCAACATGGGATCGGACCGAGCGATTGGAGATTGGACAAATACAAGCCTCAGTCAACGCTCAACATTCTTTGCCCCTGTCCAAGTACTGCGCGGGGATCTCAAAGACAAGAATGGCGACGTCCCCTGAGGAGAATTTTGATGGTTGGAGTACCGATTATGCGCACCTCCGTATCTCGTTGACCAAGAACGTTCTATCTTTCTATCAGAGCTTTTTCTTTGGAAGTTGGACGAGAAGCGCGAGCCGGTAAGGACAAGCTAGCTCTGGATTGATACCGGGCAATAGCACATGATGATGATCTATTCAATGATGACGATCCACTATCAGGAAGCGGACGAGAAGAGATCTCAAAACCAAGTGACCCCTCCATAACGACTTCCTCGTAACCGCGACGAATTGTATTCCAATACTTTCGGAGATGGAGAAGACGACGACGTTTGATGTATCCGGAAAGATCCTATTCGCAAAATCCCTAGATGATCGAACATTTTACGTCGACAGATGGACATTAATATTGGTTCCATTTTGTCTCTACGGCTTGCAGAATTGAGTAATGGTCGAGTGCCTTCTCGGGCACGACCCTGGAGCTATTACGCAGAGATCACTAATTTTAAAGTTTAGGCCAAGAAGAAATGAATTATCATGCCTCATGTAAACCCATAAGTGTTTGCCGAAGGCAAGGTCCCATCGTTAACGTCGATCGTCTGTTCTTTTCTGTTCTGAATTTCAACATCTGGATACGCCCCAAGACGCCGTTATCGATTTCTTCATTCGTGGCAGGCGTTGAAATCTCTAGGAGGGAAAGACAAATTGAGAGATTGCGGAGGAGTAGAATTAATATTATTATCGTACCAGAAATGCGATCGCCTTCTAGATAACTGAAATGAAAGACTAGGCCGAGACATTCACGTGCAATAAATATGTGCGAAGGAGGAGAAGAATTGCGGACAGGCATTAGTATTTTCAACGAGGCGGCATTAGTGTTTTGAATTTTTAGTGTCAAGTGACAGCTGCGCAGTCTGGATGAAGGGATGATGAGATTTAGGTCCGTTCGTAGTGGCATTGACATCGTGTCGAGCGTAGAAGTCGCGAATGAACTTCTGCTGTAAGACTTTGAACAAATTGAGGAGATTCCAAGATGCTGGGTTCGCAGCTCTTTTCCGCCGCAGCTGATCACTGCCGAGCAATCCGATAGAAAGATTGCCCATCGCGTCCACGGCTCTTTCAATGCATGAAGTGCGCCTTTACGAGTAGCGCAACCTGGGGAGAACGTTAACAGAACCGATGTTGATCTCGGATCTCCTCAAGGACACAATGAACTGCTCATTGCGGTCCTGATTGAACCAGCCATGTACCCATGTGCCACAAAGATCAGTACTTTCCTTGGATACGGCGGGATACGGCTCATTGTGCCTGGAAAAAAACTGAAGAGGTGAAGATCAAACACGGACCGAGCACTTGAGGATCTTTGGTCGCCGAAGCACTGCAAGGGTCCGAGAGCCGTACAGGAAGACCGGGTAAGAATACCGACACTATTGCAATAGATAATCATTCTAGTCATTCGATATGTTGTCACTTACCGACCAATTGAAACGCTCGCGGCTGGTGCTACAGTCCTAAACGGATAGCAATTCTTTTCTGAAGTGGCTTCTGAGTTGCCGTCATCAATTTCCGCTGTCTATCATTACGAGCGTGGATATCTGGGGAGGGGAAATACATATCGAGAAGATGCAGAAGCCAGAGCAAGGTATTCTTGTGCCAGAGATGCGACTACCTTCTTCGAGGTAGATAACTAAAATGAAAATATCAAATCGGAGCTCGAGGCATGATCACGTGCATAAAAATGATGGTGAACATGCATTTCAAATTTCAAGGACGCGGTAGGAGATGGGGATCTACATTGCGTACTGGGACAAGAACCAAGCAGCGACAAGGCTCCAGTATCTTCTTCTGCGACGCTAAAGAGTAACGTTGAACGATTTGAAGCGTGTTTCAAGCTACTCATGTACGAGTCAACCTTGCATGAGCAGTCCGCTCGACGACTGAGCATTTCACTTACAGCTTTTTGAAGCGTCGACCAGTCTTCTAGTACCTCAAACCGATCTCAACCTGACTCAGGATCATCAGGGCAGCACCAATGGATCTGCGGTCGATGGATCGAGATTGACTCCATGATGTTCTGTTCCTTCCGATCCTTGAAGACGTGTTGTCACAGGTATCAGTGTGTTACTTGGGTGTGGATGTCGTTTCTACTGACTCGGAAAATGAAGAAATGACTGCAAGTCACTGGTCAGCAGTGAGTCGTAATAAAAGTACACAAGTATATAGAAAAACTCAAACAACACTAGTTTGCCCTCACAGCCTAATGGTTGAACGTTGAGAGACGATCATTCCTCCTGTGAGTTCACTTGAGTCGATTGGCCATAAGTGGTGTCTAACGATGAGGGATGTTATTCACTTCGTTCCCTATTGAGAGACACACCAGCAGCAGTGACTCGTGCCTCGACTCGATGGCGCAAGGCTTACCTAGACTAGTGACCAGCCTGTCTATGAGGCAAGCCGTCGATAGACTCGGACGGACTGGCAAACCTGGGTCTGGATCATGCCGAGCGGGTTCCCACAGTAACGTGACGTATATCTGGGGCAAACGAAATCATGTGATGATGTGAGCTTTTGCTGAGCCCCCGCCAAGTCCTTGTCTGTGTCGACTCTGCGATCGACTTCGACGACGAGTGTGTTAGCTGCCGGGCGCGTCATTTGACAAATGTTTCATTGCCCATTTAACTTATTGTCTTCTGTCTATCACTGCCTGGGGCCAACATCATCGATCATCATCCGACTGGATAGTGATTTCAATCGTTCAGTGGACTCTGGCGTTGTTGCTAACACGGCACTATGCATCTCCGAGGCCGTTCCAACCTTTTCCAGACTCTTACCCCACGGCCGTATCAAATTGACTGTATCTTTGCAGACTCGCGAAGACGCGTTCGGATATGGAATTGGTTCCACTCTCGAGCTGGAATAGCCTTGGGACGATTTCAGTCGCCGTTAAGCATCATGCACCGTGACAATTAAGCATGCGTGTAACACGTCCGTTAGGTCGAAATTGTGGAGTATCTGAAGGTAATCTGTGGGGAGCTGTTCTTTAATTACATCACGCGCAAACTGATCCAGCGCATCAAGAGAAACATTAATGTAAATGACTCAGGTGATGGAAGATTGGTCCGTTGAATTTACAGGTATAGAGTGCGTCGCGTCGATCGATAGTGCAAGGATAGCATACCCTCTACGCACGGACTCAACACGGACTACGACTAGGCGCTCGAAACCGTCCACCTGACTAATCATCATGCTCTTTTTCTCGTTTCTACCACTTTATCCTGTCAGGCTTAACGCCACCTCTTTCTGCCTCCGTTTTCACATAATAGTTCGGCCTAGCCATATGACCCTTACAGTTTTGCGAGTATAAATATCTCATACCTAGAGAGGGCGCTGTGTAGCAGCAACAGCAGCAGAATCTGGCACTCTGATTCCCCGCTCCAAGCACGTCCGAACGCCTCAAAGAAAGTCTCAGTCTCGAATCGTTTCTCCTGCTCGATAGCATCACCTATACACGTGTCTCTTATCTTTCTCTTTTCATTCACAATTCCCTGTCGAATTTATACCCAGCCTTGCAATAGCGGAAAAAAAATATCGTCATCCAATTTTTTGAGCCATTGATCTGAAGACAAGGATCAAGATGTTAGTCTTGGTCCTATATACATACGAGTGGAAACCCGTATATATATACTGTGTGCTCGAAGGTGGATAAAGAGCTCGAAGATTGACATAATGCTAGGCTAGTGGCACTATGTGACTATAACTTGAAGTAGCTGCTAGTTGGGGCAAAGTTGAAGGCGGCAGTTATGTAACGTCGCCAATCTTGACCAAGCGCCAACTAGCTGGCAAAACCCACTACTACTACTAGCGGCTCTGCAAATGAAATGGAGTGGAAACCTGCTCAGTTTGACATCTCCCACCCTCCAGATCTTGTCCTAACAAAAAATCTGGACGTGGATCCTGAATTCGCAGACAATTTCGCTCGTTGTGCCAGATGGTACGCCTTTTAGTCAACTACTTTGAGCACGATCATATTCAAACGTCAAAACACTAAAGGTGTGCAGATGGATCCAGCTTCCTCGTCCAGTGCGAAAACAGAGCATTTCAGCTGTTTAATATGTGAGTATATTTGTTGTCCGAGTGATCTATACTCTCAGATTTAGCTTAAATTCTGAAGTCCAGACGTTCAAGGTCAGTTGTGTTCCACTAGTTTTAACTTTCACTTACCAAATCGCTCCGAAGGAACGCAGCTCTCGGCCCACCATAAGCGTACATTCTCGCAGTCTGCAGCGGTCGTCAATTTTGCTTGGTATCCTGGGGCATCATCCGATAACGCTCCAGCTTACTGTTTCGTCGCTTCTGTGCGTGACTGTCCGGTGAAGCTTCTGGATGCTTCGGATGGAAGGGTAGTACACCTATTGTTCAGATACATTTGTCAAACCGCTGATCGACCCTGCCAGCTGAGGGCCTCATACCCGATTATCGATCATCGTGAGAGGTTCATCGCTCCTCATAGTCTCGCATTTAACTTAACAGCCGACAAGTAAGCCTGTCATGAAATCTTCATTTGTATTTGATAATGATCACCATGCGCATCACGCACACCAAGACTATACTGCGGTTTCGAAGATGCCATCGAGATCTTCGACATACAACAACCTGGGGAGGGCGAGCGGCTCCTGACCACGCCTTCAAAGAAAAGCAAGGATGGCCTAAAAGGCAAGACGTCAGCTATACTATTCGTGTGTGTGTTGATTCAATTTCCGATTCAGGCATCATATCCAGTGTCGCTTTTTCCTCCTCCTACGACTATTACGCAATCGGCAGCCTAACACCTTCCTCACAAGCGATGGATAATATTGCATTGTATTCTGAGTCAAACCAAGCAGCTATTATGCCTATAGGAGGCGCAGATTGTCATTCCGGAGTCACGCAGGCATGTCGCCTCAAGAATTAGTAGTAAAGCTGATCTTATTCCTCACAGTTGAAGTTTAACCCAACACAACCGCATATCCTGTATGCTGCATTTCGTCGACACGATGCTATATA
The DNA here is from genome assembly GCF_016758785.1 of Suillus bovinus. Taxonomy (NCBI): domain Eukaryota; kingdom Fungi; phylum Basidiomycota; class Agaricomycetes; order Boletales; family Suillaceae; genus Suillus; species Suillus bovinus. The sequence continues at coordinate 26,442 of NW_024542116.1, read as the reverse complement.
TGCATGGGATCTTCGCAGTGATACATCTGTACCTGTAAAGGTCTTCAGGACGTCCCCTGATTCTCGCAGAAATTTGACTAATCAAAAGATCGAATTCGACATAGATCACGCTGGAAGATGGTTAAGCGTCGGTGATCAGGTACCTTATTGTCTCAGATTTCTCTCGTTCAGGCTTCCAGGCTAACAATATGCTTATAGAATGGATGCATTTCGATGTTTGACCTTGAACATTCGGACGAATTGGATTCTGAACAGGCATCAGTGATTTCGCCGCAGAGCATCACCCCAACGATGAGTTTTAACGCGCATGGAGGCAAGTATACCAAACACCCGTGCTCATCTCTTTGACTGATCTTTGTGACTGAAGATGTGGTTGGCTGTGTTGCATTTCAGCCTCTACGTTCAAATCTCCTGTCAGCATCAGGGCTCACGCCATTTTGATGAGGACACGAGGAATGGTGATTCTAATAGCTCTGATGAAGATTCAACAGACCAAGAGTCGGATTCTGAGAGGCAGAATATGACCGCAGTGTCAAGCCGCCGACCTCTTCCATATGTCAAAGACCCTTCTTTGAAGCTGTGGTCATTCGACCCCGCGAGGATTGTACATCACGCTTGATTGATCCTTGTTTCGAAGCGTTCGAACGCCATTGTACTAGTTTATTGCTCACGTCCAGGTCGTCAGCCAAACAAGGTCAATAAGATTTCGGTTGACTTTTACTTTGGCTAATTGTCGTAAACGGTGTCAAAGACATTGATGTGAGAACTCATCACACTCACTACAAGGCTTTTGATGTATTCTGACTGGCAGAGGAATAAAGACATGTGACGTGCGTTCTTCAGTGGGGACAAAAGTGCTAATTTATAGTTCTATTTCGACCTCGAATTGTTCGTGATATAAGTTATTGCAGCAGCAGAATGTAACACATGTACTGTTTTTTTATAACATTACGAGGTTTGCGCAGCGGGTTTATCGCGCAGATTCTATGCATCGAAAAAACGTATGAACATTTCTAACGGTTACTCTTTGACATGGGCTGCCACTGCCATTCGATTGAGATCCCAGATGGGCCGACATGTCTGGGGCTCATAGCGACTAAGCTTTCCCCAGTGTCTTGCTGCAATCCCCCAAGGAAAGTATGATGAATTTGTCATATCTCAGAGGTGATTGAGATCAGAAAAATCTGTGACGATTGAATTGCTGCACAGATCTCGGTGATGCAATTTCAGATTTCGATGTTATTGTACACGGTGGAGTAGGGGTTCCACAAGCAGCGACTACGCATTCGGGGTCTCCACGGCCCTTTCCACAGTTGCCAGCATGTAGACTGGATTCCATCGTGTTCGTACCCTGGCATGACCATCATTGTACCTGCCTGATTTGCTCTGTAGTTGGGCCGCTGCTCCCTGCTCCAACGGCATACCCATAAAGGCTCGCTCACATCATGTCTTCCAGACACATTATGGCGCGAGCCACGAAACAAGTCAAAGTCAGCAAGGAAAGTATAGTCGACGCGACGTCACCTAGCGCGATGAGGTGCATAGTCATACAAATGTCCTGATCAAACACGCCGATTGAGATTGATGATACAGCGGCGGCTGCACTGTTGTCAGAGTTTGTAATATTACATCATGTCGAACCTCTTTCGAGCTCGAGCCATGCTGATCCAAGTTGTCGCCCACCGTTCGCAGGATGTGAGTGTCTCGATCCTCGTTCGACCTCGATGCATGCTGATCCAAGTCGTCGCCCACCGTTCGCAGCGTGTGAGTCTGTCGATCCTCCTTAGAGCTCGAGCCATGCTAATCCAAGCCATTGCCCGCCGTTCGCAGCGTGAGTCTGTCGATCCTCCTTCGAGCTCGAGCCATGCTGATCAAAGTCGTTGCCCATCGTTCGCAGTTTGTGAGTGTGTCGATCCTCCGAGCTCAAGCCATGTTGATCGCATTCATTGCCCACTGTAGGCAGACTGTGATTATGTTGATCCTCATTCAAACTCGAGCCACGCTAGTCGAGGTCCTTCCACTGATTGCAGCAAGTGAGTGTTGATCCTCCATCGAGCTCGGGCCTTCCCGAATCCATGAGCGCATCGATTCGTTGTCAAGTTCAAGCATTCCTGACAAAATAAAATGATGATATATCTGCAGGAAGTCAGTAAATTGATCCTCTAACGACCTTGAGCCACTGGCCGAAAAAATCGTCGATCCATCGACAGCTCGTGAGTGTGATCAACCCTCTGTCGACCCGGGTCTGACGTGCATGTACTCGAGGGCCAAGGGAGAGTGACCTGTCAGATCCTGCCCGGTTGCCCTCTCAAAACCGTATCTTGATTGCACCCCGTCGTGCAGCTGGGCCAGCAGTTTATCCCAGGTTATCGACATCCCTGACTTCTCTTTGGCTTTCGCTCAGCCTCGTCCTGGAAGAACTTGCATAACATTTGACCTGGAATAGACCTGCTTTTTGCCCGGCACTGGTGGTAGCGCCGTTTGCCATTCAGATACACTCCGGGAGGTAGTAGCTTCAGTCTGGACTTTGCACTTGGAGAAAAGAAGTATAGGAGCGATTGTAGAAGCTCCCATCAGTGATAGTAACCGAGCAACAATGGATCCAATGACTACGTCGGCATTTCCTAGAGGAGAACTCTCATCCTAAGTAGTAGCTCTTGAGGAAAACCTCAATGCTACTATAATCCACGATGCGAGATGAGCAGCTTATGCGTCCTCGAATTTAGCCCATCCTGGACGAAACAAAGGTGCTGTCCATGGTGTCTTCACACACAACAAACGAGGAAGTCAATGGATGGTTTGGTGCGAACCGAGGATACTCAGACTTTGCGGAGCATATATATGAGCTGACTAACACTAGTACAATCTAAATGAGGAAGTCCTGTTGAACTTGAAACCGAGGCTCATCGACATCTCAGGCCATTCTCTTTCAAAAGGCTTCGACTTGTCACTTGAAGAACGAGAGAAGCGATGTTCTATTCATCTATATTTTGCTTCTGTTCTTGAATCTAACCTAGGTGAGTCTGATGCTCTCCAAAGTAAAAACTAGTATCTCGGCGAGCAAGAGGAAGACTGTACATCAATGTGTTGTGTTGGAGGGTGTTGCACAATCAGTATTTCTTTTTTTGCCAGCGTGCGACACAAGAACTGGATAGGATTTATTGTATTTGAATGGAATGCACGAGTTTAAGAAGATAGAACTTATGGTTTCGAGTTGAGCTTGAGGTGGAGCGGTCTGGAAGATACTAAGTTAGACTGTGATCAGTAAGGAGGAAAGGGTGGCAATATCGAAAGACAACTCACCAGCATCTGGGCATTGAATAACAATATGCAGATGGTTATGCTGAGGAGCATTGTCAAAAATCTGGAGCATTTTGGCCCCAGGTGATAGCAATTTCTTTGTGTCAAGTGTAAGATTGTTAAGATGATGCTCGATCGTCTCGTTGACAGTCAGGTCGACCTTTCAAAATATCAGATTATCAAAACCCAATCGTAGGCATCGGATCACTCACCTGCCATAGCTTGAGATCGTCAGCGGCAATATGTTCAAATTCTGGCTTCTCGTCTTCGGTGACATTTCCGAGGTCACCAACAGTTCTAGTCTGCGTCTGTGCAATGTCAACCGCGAAAATACGGTGAGGATCATGGCCCAAAACAATGTAGTGGAGTTTGTACATCTGACGTTGAGAACAAGATAATTGGGTAATTTTGGTGGCGGTGAGAAGCAATAAATTTTCAGAGATGGCAGACGTTCAAGTAATTAACCAGATACAACGCCTTCCGAAGAGTCCCTGCAGATAAATAGATTTTTAGCGAGAAGCATGCTGGCCCATTCCCCGTTCTGTCCTATCTCGACCACGGGTAGACAAGTTGGCTGGCTACCGCTACGGGCGATGAATCATCTGCCAGGTTGTGTGAAGGTCAGAAACAGGTAATGCAGAGCAGGTACTCACGGATCGACTGAGGCGCCGTAAAATCTGCTACATGCGAAGTCGTGGATGAAAAGACGACCCAGACCGATTTGTCGCTGTCATTTGAGTAGTAGTTGATCGTCCTGCCAATAATATGTGATTGACGAAAACCCTTTCTGGTGTTGCTCGAAGGGTGGGCCTCGTCAAATGCTACCACGAGTTTGGGATCATCATTCGAAGCCTCCGAGTCAACTCCGAGTCGTTCTTATCCTTCTCAGTAGATATATGTCGCAAAACCATCAGCAAGTCGATATAAGATGTCGTGACGAGTAATTTTCCTTCTGATTTCGGTGCCATGATCTTCCCATGTTTATGCAGTGAGCTTTGGTGGCCTCATTGTAAAAATACAACAATTGCCTGTGAGGCACATACTACCTGACTTTGCGGCGGTGTCCTACGCTGTTGGCGTAGCGGGTTGCACACCGGTGTTTACTTTGGGCTTTGGAATTTTGATCTCGCGAAGGGTCTGTTGGAAACTACTTTACACCATCTGTGAAGAGACTATCATTTCCCTGCTCACCTTCTGGTATCAAGATCGAGATTTCTAAAAGAATTCGGAACGAGCTTACGAGCGCATATTACACATTTCGTCATTCCATGATTTGATCGCTGGATCAGGATTGCCAGAGCGCAGCCGAGGTAGCTTGCTGCTCAGATTCTGCTGAAGCGTCTGGAATATGGTCGTAAAGAAGGCGCATCAATAAGCGGCATACTCGGCTCGAGTGTAGTCCATATCTTCCGTCAATATATGCGCAGGCACTCGGTCTTGCATAGGAAGAGTTGGATCGCGAAGGTTCATGCACAAAACGCTGACACATTTGTTCCGCAGCTGAGTCGATGTTTTAGCCACCAGATACGAATATGAACTTTAAAACGCTGACCTTGGTCATTAGTCTTGATTTCGGGAACTTTGGACAAACAAACAGAACTTAGCATAGTATGGTCTATGCACGCCACTTCCCTTGAACTTATTTTCTAGGTAATCGTAGAAACCGACGGTCCACAGCCTCCTGACGTACTGATAAATGAAGCATGCAGGAAGTCTGTCCATTCTTCATCTAAGATACAACTGACCTGAGATCTGACTGTAGACGTCAAAGTCTCTCACCTTGAGATGACCGTGCGGGGTCGCTATTTAAATATTTCTGCGTTTCCAGCAACCGTCAACAGGAGGGTACCTATGCCGCTGGTACGAACACTCACCAAGGTCAACGACGTGAGAAAACGAGCACATCTGGCGGGCGCAGCGGGTTGTTCTGCATAGTTTAGGGTGTTGCTGTAGTGTTTCCTCCGTCAATCCCATGCCCAGGTCAAGATTATGTTCCAGCTGTTCGCGTTTGAGCAATGTACTGGCCGCTGCAGTTACAAGTGTCATGATGAAGGCAAGGAAGAAGCCCGAAGGGCGAACTCTTGTGAGCACACAAACACATTGCAGAGCCTGGGTGTATGATCACCGTGAGAACTATAGCAACGACTATTTGAAATTTAAACTAAGTTGTAAATTAGTCAGCGGATAGGTCATGGGTACTCAGTTCGTCACTAGTGCTCTAATCAGATACACGCACGTACCGGCGTACATAGATTCGCTGGCGGGAAAGCAGCACGCGTTGCCTTACTGCAAATTCAGATGTTCCTTCGGCGGACCGCAGCGACGGGGTTTCCTGGAGCGTGGGAAATCGTTTGTGTAACTTTTCGTGGTCGAGACTACTTACGGTCGGCTGAGTCGACTATCGTGCGATTATATATGCATGGTTCTGGCCCATCACAAAAATGGGCGCATAGCATATTTACCGTACAAAGTCCTTTAGGCCGCACTCAAACCCCCCATTCTCGCCTCGTATCAACGGACCAATAGTTGCAGGGAATCTCCTCATGAATGTTTTCAATCCTCGCATTCTGGATGCCAGCATCCGCGATGTGACGGGGTGTCTGTCCGACATTCAAAAGGCTGATGTTCTTCTCCATGCCTTGCATCTTTTGCCATCTGAAGGGTATGTTCATCCAATCACTTTTTTTATAAAATAAAATCTAGATTGATCTGTATCACAAAGGTCCCGAATTGTCATGGAGAACGCTATCCAGTCCTTTCTCCAAGTTTCGGGTGTTCCACCAGCAGATGTTGCAAGAGCTCTTTTGTTACGTGCCAAAACCCGTTTAGCAGCTGGGTACCGAACTTCTGCCCAACAAGGTCAAATTCATGCTTCCCCTTAGGTTTCGTGTATCGAATGCGCTGACATCACTATCATTCAGATTTGTTGTCCGTACTATGTTCAGATCCCGCAAATCAAGACGTCAAAGCCCTAATACAATCTGAGCATTTACGACAAGAAATGGTAAGTTGTCCAACCATTTCATCATGACCCTTTGGCGAAATAATGTCAAGCTTATCAGGGAACCCGATGGTCCCCCTCGTTTTTCTGCCGAAGTCTGGAGAGAAATCGCTCTCTGTCTCCCAAAACGTGATCTGAAGTCTCTTTTATTGGTCCCACATGCACTCTCTCGCATAGCAAGTCAACTTATTTTCCGCGAGATCGATCTACATTTCACGGCATCGCCGGATCCCCCGAAAGCTGAGAACAGGTACAGGGGTGTTCATGGCGGCCAAGAGGAGCAGGAGCTCGACGCTTGGCACTACCAGCGAAGTGCCGATATTCTTACACGCATCCTTGTCGATCCCGTCTTTGCCTCGCAGGTCAAAAGTTTAAGCGTATATGCTGTTGGTTCAGACGCCTCACACACATCGGCATTTCAGATTGGTTTGTACTCATTTTCCAATGTTACTACTATGTCTCAATCCTCCCTAGGAATGTTGATTAACTCTCTGCCTAAGCTCTGCAACCTTCGCAATGCGCATTGTTCAGGTAACAGGGAATTAATCAATCGCATGCTTGAGACAATGTGTACCTCAAACCATCGTCTTTACAGCCTGTCTATCAAGTGCGTTGTTTCATACTTCCTTTCGCCTCCAAATATTCTGCATGTTCATACTCCACATAGTCTTGTTGATCGTTCAGGCGACGTCGACATCCCACCATTCAAGCACATCACACATTTCTCCATCACGGCCGAAGGAGGGAATAGTACATCTACCCATGACTTTATATCACATAGTCATGACAATCTGCGCTCGCTGGCAATCAAGAACGCACGCTGGAAATTCCCAACGGAAATCATCTCTGTCCGTCACTTGACAGCTATCGACTTCGAGGGCTGTTTTTCCGCAGATAGCCAGGTCTTCTCTGAGATATTGTCCACCGGCCATCAACTGGAGTCGCTGACGTTGTCAGGTATTCTGGAATGCACTCCATCAGCCACGTTCCGCCTGTATAGGACCTCGCTTCCGTTTCTGACGCATTTTGCCTTCAAGATCAACTAGTCTGCATCGTCACGTCACGGACAGGGACCTTGTACCTGCTATCTCGGAATTCTTGAGAGATCGCAAGCATCTACGTTCCTTCCACCTAATCGTGCCTAACGCGGACCATCGTCGTATTGGTTTTGATGCGTCTGCTTGGGGTGTACTACCTTCTCTAACGAACCTCCGCAGTCTTTGTATCACTTATCCTAGAGATCTTTCTCCTTCGCTAGCAGGGTGGCTTATTCCGCGCAGTGTTCGTGCGCTCACTATGGAGATTATGGCACCGCCTGCAGAGGACCTTCTCCTATTCATAAACGTGAGTTGGCGATGCCCATCATTGACAAGAAGCGCCAGCAGCATTGATGTGTTCCATTATAGCAACTGCGTCCCGGAGTCCCTCCCCTTCTCACGTTTATTGGTATGACAAACTTCCCGATGCGTTCCGTCATGAACGCAGTCGACCACGGCTTTTCCAACCTGCGGCTTCTGCGAATCGATGAGAATGTCTGGAGTGTCATCCGCTCAGATGATGGGTCGATAGAAATGGAGCAGTGGCCATATCGAAGGATCAAGTACTATACGACGGACATGGTTAGAGTCCCTCGGGTGCGAGGATGCAACACGGCATTTGGCATGGTAAACACGAGGAATATCTTAAAAAATAAAGACGTCGAATGTACTTTTTCAATGATTCTACCCCCTTAATATCTTACTCATTGAACTGTTCTTGGTCTAGTGTGACAGTGGCTGCAAACCCCACGCTCTCCAACAGCTCTTAGGCAATGGCAAATAATGACTTACCCTCAAGATGCGTGGACAGACGACATTGCTTTCAGTGGTGGGTGGGCGCTATCACACGTGCCAGCTGTCAGCAAAGTGGCAGTAGATTGCGTACTTGTCATTCTTCGCAAGGACAAGAGGTTCCCATTGGACCGCGCCAATTTAATAACGCTGCCTTGCGACTTCGATGATCTTGCTGTATTATCAAACCTGTGATATGCTGGCACATTGCTGCCAATTCGAATCCAAAGCGTCAGATGTGGGGTGTACAATGCTTATACCATGCTGTTTTCATATTTACCACAGCTTCTATTTTCACCGGTGCCGGTGACTCCCGATCACCGGTAGCGACAGAACTCAGTAATTGGCGTCAATTCCTGAGAGTGGCCATGTTTGCCGGAGCGCCATCGTCATATCTCGTACATTGTGGTCGACCCTGGTGGACTGTGACGCTTCTATTTAGTAGCCTCGTTGTTTACGCCTTAATGCTGTCGACAACGAGGCTACTGCAATTGGAGGTGTGAAACGCAGCCTTGGGCTACTTCAAAAGACTAAACGCCGAGAGGAATGCAACAATTTCCGTCGTCATACAATGGACACTGATGCTTTCGTTCCTGACAAAAGCGTCCGTAGGGCCGTGTACTTTCAGTAGGGTTTGCATTCTTTCACGGTATCGCTATAGCTGACTGGGGTACAGAGAACCAAATGACATGCGATATCCTCAAGCAGATGGTACATTTCGACCGTAAGTGTGCACGTTTTTCATACCTGTAACATATCTGAAATTGAACCTAGGGCTCGAAGGTCTATCATCTCAGTCCCTTGCTGCAAAGTTTTTTCTGCCAAGTGCCCAATCCACGCTCGATAGTGAGATAACTGGACTTTCTTATTCCCCTAGCGATAAACTACCTGAGCAGTAAGCAATTTGACCGGTGGTATTCGGTGCGCATGCTGAAAACTTGCTTAGACTATTGCAGCAGATCCTCGACACTCTCCAAAATTCCAATGCCGTGAAAAAGGGGGCAAATGATGAGCGATCGCGATTCTGGACGGTATATCAAAAGGTCGCATCACAACACGACAACGATTTTTTGGAGCAATATGATGGTGACATGGATATCGTCTTGATTTTCGTAAGCCATAAGCTCGTGCATCAATAACAGGGTGATGACTTGTCTTTAGTCTGGCCTATTTTCCGCAGTCAATACGGCGTTCATCGCCACTATGGGACCTAGCGAGACTACTACCACAGATGCTTTATTGACGCAAATCATCACGCTGATGGTAATGAACAGCCATGGAACCCCTATCACAGCTAATTATCCGCTTCCCGTCCCGCCTGCATATTCCAACGGGCAAATATGGTTCCAGGCTCTGGCTTATGCCAGCCTTTCATTCAGCCTTCTTGCGGCATTCGGCGCCGTTTTGGGCAAGCAGTGGCTTCGCATCTACAAGCTCAAACGGTCCGGGCGTGGATCCCTCGAGGAGCAGGGGAAGAGCAGACAGCAAAAATTTGACAGCCTCAAGGCGTGGCATTTCGATGCTGTGCTACAGACATTCCCGGTCCTTTTGGAGATTTCATTATTGCTATTCGGCATTTCGCTCTCCGCGTACGTGTGGACGCAACAGCGGACCATGACATCCATCATTATTGCGACCACGGTGTTCGGTTGCCTGTTTCATTGGTGCACCCTTTTTGCATCCCTTTTATCCGCAGATTGTCCCTTCCAAACTCCAGCTACCTTCATACTTTGCATGGCCGGTGCATTCGTGTGGGCAATAAGCATGGTCATTAAGAACGACAAAGAATTTCACAAACTGGGCGCATTTCGCTCTTTCCTCCGCGGCATCACAGCGTCCATCTCGAGGCTCGTACAACGAATACTCAATCCCAAGCCTTCCAACGACATCAGGACAGAATCTGCCATATGTTGGGTACTCGAGACATCTACAGATCCAGATGACATTGCAGGCGCTGCCGCACTCATTCCCACCATTACGTGGCCGCCGAACTCAGACATTGTGTCTCACTGTCAGCGGCTTCGAGACACGTTTTTAGCCTGTTTCGACGCTGAAGGGCGACTCCGGCCCTCGGCAGAAGATAGAGCAGTTGCCTGTGGGCGAGCTTTAAACCATTTGTGTCTGAATGTTTTTCCGATTGAAGATGAACCCAACACCCAAACTCCTTCCCAGCAGTTGGCAATTTGGCGTCAGTGGCGCAGCGTCGTTCTTCCACAAAGCTTTAACCAGTGCAAGGCCTTTGCCTGCCAACTGCAAAAGTTAAATGGCCGGGAGAAAGAGAGGTGTTTGGCAGATGCACGCACCGCATTGCGCATGATGATTGCTGCTGCTGGAGACGGATTTATCCGTCCAGACCACGACTCAATCATTTGGCGTGGTCAATTCACGTGGACTGGCGATTGTCGTACGGCAGCTGATTTCGATTGGCTGATCGACTACCTCGTGTCTTGCTCCCAGGACCACACTGCAATGGGAGATGCTTTATTAGCGCTGAGCGCTATGAAAGGACTTGGCACCCGGCAATCGGCCTACCTACACGCACTCATATCTGCCATGGAACCATCCAACCCTCGTCGCCTTCGCTATGCAGCTTTACGGGCTGTTTCAGACTCTCGATTGGCACTCGCCGATATTGATGCCATAGAGGACGAGAGTACACGTCAGATACTCCTCACAAATTTTTCCCCTGTTCTCCTCAAGGCCATCTTTCCTGCTCGTAACGACGAACTCGTCAACTATTGGCGAGACGATGCTTACCTACGGCTCATTATGGCCCTTACTTCCAACGCGGAGTGGTGTAAACGCCTAGTCACCGATCTACATATCGGACGCTGCATTACTATCTTAAATAACCTCGACGAGAGCTCACCCGCCCCCTTCTATCTCGCTGCAATTTTTGGGCGAGTTCGTTCTTCGAATGCAGACGCAGCTGGAACTGTGTTCGAGGCAGTTGCGACCGACCAAATCCCGTCCCTTGTTAAGTCAGCCTGGCAGGTTGCACTGAATTTGAGGCTTTATAGGCCTGAAGCCGAATGCATCGCCGCTTTCCCGGCTATTATCGAATGCGCAGAACAGGAAAATATCTCAGCGGCCGACGCTGAGGAGATTCGCCAGAATGTCGGTCTAGTGGTGGAGAAGCTGAAGAAGCGAAACCAGTGTCCGGAAATCATGTCTAGTGTCCAGGACTATTACACCAGGTTGACCAAGACTTAATTTATCTTTTCCATGAATCTGGGCTGATACCAATTCACTGCAGTCCCTCAATAGATACCAACTTATGATTATTACGCGCCCCAACTATGATTATGACTCTCGTTTGATGATTCACATTGTATTATAACACTTCACCTACATTCTCTTAATCGACGACTTAGTATGTACTACTCGTACAACATCTGAACTGGTCCGAATTCAAGAAGGTATGGAATCCACTCCAACGCTGGGAACGCACGCATCAAATGCAGGAAACACATAATCACGCCCTACTATCGTCTGCGCCACGTACAAACTTCAAGAATCATGATCTAAAAACAGACAGTGTCTCTGGAAGAAAGGAACTGAACAAAATCAAATGGGCATCACGAGTCTTGAGCCATCGCCTGCACGCCCTGCTGCAGTATTTGTTGAATTGCTGGGTTATTAGCACTATAACGTTCAGTGAGCTAGGGTGTATGTTGATATCATAACGAGGTGCGTACATGGAGTAACCATCATTAGGCGAATCCACCGTTGCTGCCGCTGGTGCTGGGGAGTTAGTTGTGTCTAACTGGACGGCACTGCTTGACTGGGTAATGCCAGTCGAACCCCACTATAACGAGCGTCAATAAATGCATCACAAGGAAGGGAAGTATTGACCTGGTATTGCATGATGCCCGCCAATCCAGCGCTGTTGCCCACTGCAATAGAGTTTAGTATTGGACATTGTCATTTCTGGATTTACGCACTCTGCAAAAACGAACTGTAACCCTGTTCTTGTTCACTGTCATCGGCAAACTCTGATGTGGATTGTTGTCGCTTGTTACCGGCAAAACCTGACCTCGTGGTGAAGTCCATGACTGCTGCGGGGACAAGAACATGAGCACATGATTGTCGACCGTTGAACTGTGACAATATTACCTGTATTGGATGCGTAAGGAGCATAAGTCATGTTGAACGGGACAAAGTCATTCAGATTGGATTGGGTAACCAGACCGAATCCATTGAGGACAACGGGCTTCCCAACGCTGAAAGGAATGTAAGCTAGACATCGGCTGAGCTAGACTTCTACTCACGCGGCAGCAGACTGAGCCGATTGCTGGATCCACGTGAGACTTGAGTTGATCTTGTTTTCCACGGGGCTAAGGTTTGGATCATTGGGAGCGTACAAGTTCTGGTCGGGAAAGACTTGGAAAGAACCGAAGCCTATATTGGGGATGTTAAGGATGTCCTGGCTGTCGACACCAGATGAACCATCCGTTGTGGGGCCAATCGAGCTAGAGACTTCTCGCGTTGCTGAAAAATGATAAGAAACATCACAATTCGGTGACATAGACCAAAGTACCTGTAGATACCCAGCGACCCCTTATCTTTATACCGTCTTCCTTCAAGGTGCCTGCACGCTTAGCAGCTGCCCTGTTTTGGCGTCTCGACTCAGCACGCTGCCTTATGATCTGCTCTTTTGTCAAAGGAGCGACACTCCTGCGCTTCTTGCCAGGTGCGGGAGAGGGCGTAGGTGAAGCTGTTGGTGTGATAGGATACAACTTCGGACAATCTGGGCATTGGAATCCAGATGTTCTACAGAAAATTGAGAATCACGGCTCTAAAGCGACATCGTACGATACTTACCCAGCGGATACGATGTGGTTGGAATCAATTGTTGCAATGAATGCAGCCATCTCAGCGTGCCACTTTGTGATAGTTTGTGTGGTACATGTTGGACTGGTGGGTATGGTCGAGTTGCATCTGACAAATGATGAGGAACATGTTCCGAGGCGGTGGATACGCAGGATGATTCACCTAGCATCATTCGCAAGCTCCCAGCTGAATACAGCAGGGCTGTTGAGATAGCGTAATACAATCTGTTTGGTGTAATTCTGGAAGGCGGTCAAGATTTGGTTGTTCGTGTAGAAATCGTCGTGGTTCTGAAGTCCGAATTGGCGGACATATAGATCCATACCGCCTGTAAGAACGTTGATTTGTCTGAGGTCTAATTGAACACCAAGTGTAGTGTTGGCTTACCATAGTCATTTGAAAGAGTATTACGCGGAGAAGTAACAGACGCAAGTACCTCAGGTATTGCCGTGCTGGACGTTGTTGTGTTAGGTACTGGATTCCAGTTATTCGTTAGTGACATGATGACATATAGTCCTTGTTGTTCTGCCATTTGAACCACAGTGTCAAGTTTCTGCAGTCCATTTGGTCCGTCGTTAATCGTAGTAGTGCCGTTCTGTACCAGCTGAAACCATGTTCCACTCTCCGGAATGGTTTCCACGTCTGTCAATCAAGACACTAAATCGCGAACCTCAACGGTAGACTGAAGATGAACGAACCATTAAATGCCCAAATCCTGATGACCTTGATTCCGGTATCAGATATGTTCTTCAGCAAATTCGAGATGTCATCATTCGAATCCAATGTCGGCAGCCAGTACAGGTTGGTGCCGACGAATCTAAGCGAGCTATGGTGCGATGTGTTTGCATATCATACATACTGATAAAACATATCGATGTTACCTTCCGTTGACAGAAAATCCATCTTTACTAGAGCTCACGAATGAGCTGCTACCTCTCTTGGCGATCGTCCTTGGGGCAGCTGCAGCCAGACATGCCCAGATAGAAGTTACAAGCCAAAGGTATAGAAAGAGGCGCATGGCAATCGCTGCTCAGAAAGAACGGAGGTAGCAGGAAACTAGTACTCACCCGAACATCCCATTCAAGTTTATAACATAATTTATAACGTCGGGAACGACACGGCATGCGTATGACAAGCACACAAATGAAGAATCTGTTCGCTTCCACTCGAGCGTCAATCAGATTCTTTCAGCACGACCGAGACGCGCATCAACAAATTCTTCGGCAGAAGGAGGGCTATGTCGAACGTTCGGCATCAGTGAGCAACAGATGCGCAGGATGTGCTGAGGAAAACAGTGAGCGAAGATGCTATATGATATTACGCATACAAAAGACTCGGTCGTCTTCCAGGTGGTGCGACGCTAGGCTAAATTGATTCAGCTAATGGAATGCCGTGATCGAAATGGATCAGAACGTAGTGTAAGCACACAATATTACGCAAGGTGGGCTGCCGGTGTACTGCATGCATGTGTTTCGTACAGGAGCTGGACGTTAATTAACCATAGATTCTTGATCGTTGCATTCTAAAATGGTGTGCACAAGTATGTCAGTGTATGCCACAGTGCAGTTATGAAAGGAAGGAATAGTTACATAAATCTAGCCATCGCGCTGTTGTAACTTTTCGTTCTTACGCAATTGACCACGTCGGCGGTGAAGCATAGCGCTCAACTATTCAACGTCTCCGAGTCAAACCCACAGGCCGCCGCGTCAGGGTTTTCAATATTTCGAGTCGTGCGCACATAGGTGTAGCCTCGAGCGCTGTAGAGGTGCTCTTCGGCTGCAAAATACTGGTCTCAGTCCAACTAGTGACGGACCTGACGGTCGACTGACTCAGTGTCGGAGCAGAATTTCGAAAGATGTTTTTCTCACACTGGCAGCTTTACCAACAACTCGTGATTCCCTTTGACGCCCGCCAAATAATTCGGGAGCCTTCCAGTGCCTGGGCCTTCGTGATGCGGTTATTGTTGAATGTTGAATATTTCAAAATGATATCAACCAATCCCATCGGTTTCTCTGGTGCACATGCACAAGAGTTCGACGTTCCTTCACATGATTTATGCTCTCAGGCTCAGGGTTATAGAGGGCAGGCAAGGTCACGGTGCAGGTGCCGCACTGCGGGTAACAACAACCTCGGAATTTACTGTCCACCGGACTTTTAACTGTTCTCAGAACCACAAGCTATACTGCGACGTGATTAATCGATTACCAACAGCGCTTTGCAAAATGAATTCCGATTCGCTTCTACTAAGCGATTAATAATCCTTGCGGACTTCAATATGTGCTGTCAGATTGCAACTTTATCCTCATGACACGGGCCGTCCTGAAAGGCCTGACGCATGACTCAGTACCCTCAATGATGCGTGGGGTTCTGTCCCGACGGATCTCTTATCACACAATGTGGTCATTGTTTAGCTTCAATGATACAGCAGAACGGCTAAAATGTGAGGTGCAGACGTTTGATTCGAGGTTTCTGAGCGATCTTCTTCTGCAGTCTCGTTGTACTCTCTCGATTCGATTCTTGTGTGACGCCTGACACAAGCACCCCAGCGTTCAGTAGGTGTGCTCTTTGGACGTGTCTTCCATTCCTACTTATAACGGTCATCGTGGATGCCCCGAAACTGGATCGTTCACCACTCTTGAATGCAGCAATATTGTCGCGATGAATAGTCGTCGATTTTTCAAACTTTCGAGAAACATGGTGCCCCCCCAATTTCTGGTTTGAACGATAATACATACACACACATACGCACTCTCTAACGTTCCTCTGGAACTTTATCCTTACAGTCTTCATATCTAAATTGCTGGACCAAATTGATGCAGATCTTCAATATTCTCTAACATTTAGGACGTCGCTCAGTCTTACCTTTGGCTTCGAGACTACTACTGCCCATTCACTGCATACACGCGCAAGACCGCGCCGCATAACTTTTATGACCCTGACACAAAAGAAGGGCAGCTAATTTAACGAAATTCTTCGTTTGTGTACCGGTCTGACCCATAGATTCCCATCTCGATTAATTAGGTCAGGACCCTGTCCTTGGTAGCCCTCCTGTGTATACACCTGCTTAGATCGAAGGCACATCTCCCTCAGTAAAATCTAGGGATAGAGTAGACCTACAAATCACCGTGCGGATGGTGCAACGTTCGAGGTATCCGGATTCGCAAAGGCTACCACCAAGGGTGCGGCTCCACCATCCGGTGCACCAAACCTCTTCTTCGTTACTTCCAGGGGAGAATACTTTTTGATTCTTTCCGTCTCGACCTTGAAAAGCTGGACCAGCGCTACGACGTCTAAGCTGTATAGTCCAACCTTTCAGAATCAGTGATACTAAACGACAACACGACATCCCAGATTGCAGAGGTCAGTCTTCTGATTTCACAGGTGGAAGGTTTCTGTCTCAAACGGGTGTAACGCTAGGCTGTGTCTGTGAACTCGTTGCCGGTGTCAGCCCGTTAGCCTTAACCAGGTATGTGACTCTCCGGTGCCCAAACGACGAGTATATTGTTGAAACAGTAGTGAGAATGTGTTTGGCGAGGTCTACGTGAACCTGTTGTTCCCAAGGATATGCACATACAATATTTTGTCTCTTGTAACAGCATCTGATTTTCGACGTTTTGATAGTGACTATCACGCATAAGAGAACAACTCCTTCCTGACCGCTCCTTCCGAGATAATATGGTCGCCGGTGCATCTTTCGAGGCAAGAGGAAGGCTTATCAGAATTACGCGGGTGGAGTAACAGAAAGTGTGACAGAGTCGGTCAGCGAAAAGTCAGATGGGCCGCCGTCGCCGGTCACGAAATCGTAAGCAGAAGGGGGCTGCAGGACGCAATGGATGGCACTGATATTTACGCCAGTGCATCAATTGTATGTATGACAAAGCGCAGGAGCTGCAGGGACTCTCGGTTGTCAACTGTGGGTGGGTATGACATTTGATCGAGTTTATGCGACTCTGATCAAGGAACAAAAGTAGTCCGGCCTGCGTGCAGGACCGACGCTTCTTTGATCTCCACTCATTGCGAGGACATCGGCCGCGATCAACGGCTCGAGATGGTGCCTTTCAAGAATTCCAAGTACCTTCATTTCGATCCTGCGCGTGGCCTGTGCGCTGATATGTTGCTTTGTGTATGGCAAAATATTGAGCACCAATGTATGGCGAATTTCACAGCTCGTAAATTCGTGAATCAGGGGATCCAGACAGACTTTGACTGCAGTGGAAGTAGGACTTAGTAGGCTACGAAACTCGTTTTTGAATCTGTAGCGCCCGACGGCAAATTATTGTGTAGGGTCCACTACTTAGCACCACCTGCAATGCCCGCGGCAGGGCCATGTCCCTGAGGATGATGAAACAAGGGACTTGAAGGTGGCAAAAAGATCTCCAAAAGACGGCGAAACCGGATAGTAAGGGATTGGGTAAAGAGGGATGGGTGTGTAGGTGGTTTACTTGGTGTCAGAAGGTACAGCAGCTGATATCACCATGGGAAAGATGAACTCGGATATCAGCGTATTGATCCCCGTATATTTGGCTGCCAGATGAATTCCCAGATGGCCCCCTAGTGCCTCAGTTCCAGGCCTGCTGCTTGATAGGTTTACAGCGCCCCCCAAACTCACATGCTGTGCGATAAATTTCCACCGCCAGTACGATCCACAGTACCGAGTGTGTCGCTACTGCCAGTAGTATTGCAGATAATTGCAACATAATTCGTAAGTCGAGGTGGGTTGTTATAGTGACGCGTAAATAGTGTTCGATCAACGTTATTACGTAATTAAACTATTAATAATGCTAGCACGAGGTATACGAGTGCCCCTTCCGTAACTCCTTACTCCGCACTCTTACCGCAACTCGTTCAGGTCCTGCCCAGTTCGTCCACCCGAGGCCGCGTTTACAATCAATCACCAATAAAACCGATGCTTCTCTCTGGCTATCTTCGCTCTTGGCAATCTGTTGCATTCATTTTAGTGTCATTGCTCTCATCACTTATCTCTGTTGACGCATGTGAGTGTCTTGGCTGTTCTCTTGCCGCATCGCTTGGGGTACTCACAGAAGACCGGTTTGGGCGTTAGATTTTGTAGTGAACCAACCTGGATCATCCACATCTTGGAAGAATGGTTCTCCTTATCCGGTTTCATGGACGCTAGGCCTCCAGGATGGCTTTGATACCTTCGATATTGAGATAACGCGGCTGAGTCGGGTTGGGATTTATTTTGTGGCAAAAGAACGTAAGTCCTCATTCTAGTAGTTCATAAGACAGTTTTGATTGGTTCAAACAGTGCCCATTACTATGAGTAGCCTCAATGTTGTCCTCCAAGACGTACCAGCAGGCGACGACTACTTCCTGATTTGTATTAACTCTACCGCTGGTGTCACCTACTCTGTTTCCTCCCGTTTCTCAGTTGTGGACGCTAATGCCACGGGAAGCAACCCGAGCCCCGCTTCAGCCCCAACAGTGACCGTCAGTGGGGTACCAAACCCTCTCTCAACATTTGCGCAGACATTCGGACCTTCCACGAATGGCGTTGCACGCCCGGGATGGGCCGGTATCAGGAACCAGGTCACAGCCATCAGCGTGGCTGTGGGAGCCGCATTGATTGGGGGCGTTATGGTACTCTACTGATTTCTTCGAATTTCATTACAGACTATTCTCTTATATTCCTGATTTCGTGGGCGGTCAACATCGAAAATTATCGTAGGCAATCGACCGGACATTTTACATAAAACATTTCATTGAGATATGCACTTCACTATAGAACGTTCGTACTATCCACACTATCCTTTGCTGTTCACACTATCCTTGACGGTTCACACTATATATCTTATCTAGTGATTTGGAAATCATATGTTCTATATGTATTTGATAACTGATATCGCATGATTCCTGCGGCATCTCAAAAATACATCAAGACATTCGTTGCAATATATCATACATCCTAGTACGTAGGCCGATATCTACTGTGCAGTCATTCATGGCGAAAGTGATAACACAAAGATCATATAGTGAGTTTCTGGGTAGGCGTACATGCAAACCAAAGTTAACTGTTGCCAAGGATGATATCCACCTTAACGCATCTAGGGATCCGGGGAATCAGGAACTGGGTTGCGCCGCCAGTCAAGATACCATCTCGGTTCCCCTTCCAAACGGGTGAATTTGAGAGCAAACTCTTTCTCGTTCTCAAGCACCGCTCTCCCAGGAGCGTCAAAGTTGCAGTAGAAAGACATCACTATAATCGGTTTCCCCTCCTTGCGGCCATACACGGGTGTCAGTCGAGTCGACTCCCCGAAGATCTTGCGGATGACACCGATAATGAAGATGCGATTCCAAGCATGATTGATCCCCTCGCTGCGAGTGCAATCCTGAGAGAGATCAGGGTAGAGGGGGCTATGTTCTTTCACGAAGGCTTCGAGCTTCCCAAAATCGATGGGATAACCGAACCAGAACAAAAGTGGTCTTGACTTCTGCGAATGGGTAGGATAAGACACGTCCGGAAGCGTGTTAGGATCAAAGCTATGTAGCTGGCGCGTGTCCTAACCAGGATTGTATCGTGTGAGGATAAAGTCTGTATATAAGTCGATTGACATACCGTGCGCCGTGCAATGACTTCAAGTGTGAGCTCGATCGGAGAAGTGGTTGGTCTGGTCATGGAATCTGGAAAGTGTAGTGTAGTTTCCCCGCGCATTAAATATAGGGTGACAGATCAGCGCGCAGCTTTTTGACAACGGGGGACTACTGCGTCATATGGTGGGGCCGTAAGGGCCAGTATACCCCTTGCGTCGAGCGTTTTACCCCTTGTCATGACTCATGACGAACGACCGGTTTCGCTCTTAGACCGTACACAGGCCTGGGCCACCTGGAACGAGGTTCGTCAACCTCTAGGTTGCCGACTGATTCGGATGTGACATAATGGAGATTCACATACCTGATCTGCAGCACGACGTTTTATGAGATGCAAAGAAACACAACATAGCAAGCATCTGTGGCCTGCAGGTTGAGATCTGAAGCTTTGAGGGATGAAGTGGGCCTCAGTGAGGCGACAAAAACGAAGCTGGCAAAATCAAACAGATTCCAGGCACCGGTCATTTTGGAGTTGGCCGAAAAGGGAACCAACTACTAGCCAATCGATGAATCGATGACGGGCGAGCTGGCTGGCATCAACTTCTATATCTGGTGGTTTGCGGTGAATTCGAGCTGCTGTAAAGTTCAGGGAATGGCGGAATTCACTCCACACGATTGGTGCTATACGCAAATTCAATCAATAATCAAAGCCAGGGATAGAATTGAGTCTGGCCACCCTAAGGCTAGATAGAACCTTATGTTACAGCTTCCGTCAGAATACCTTGACTTTAATGGGTGTCAGTAGAGACGCCCGGGCCAGGATATGAATATAACGAGTCTCACTCGTAAAATTCAGTCGTAGCACTATTTTGATGGTAGTCGCGCCAACGATGCGTTTGTATCGTAGTTTACGCAGCGAAGAATGGTTCAGTAATTCGGGTTCAACCGTTGATGGCGCCTCCAGCTACAGAAAAGGACCATAAGCGTTACGCCTCCGTAACCTGCCATCCCAGATATCAATCAGAGATGTGTCGATATATCCCTGGACAATCAGCACAGCTTCTGTACTATTAGCTTATAGGGAAAGCCAAGAATTCTGACAAAAATCATACCTGAAACACCGCAACCTGGGACTTCTCCAACGTCGCCTCGTAAACTCGAGCGCCTTATTCCAGTCGCACCCATCTGAACTCTTCTTTTTCCAATCTCTGGATGCAGGCAGTGGCTGATCATGAAACACGCGATATAAGCGACAAACAGCAGGTTTAATATAGTCTCGCATATCGGGCACATGCGACAGGCTATCCGGGAGTAAAGGACGCGCGGTGGGTTTCGACGAGAAACTAGATGATCGAGTGCAAGGCGGTGACTTCAAACGAAACCCATCGAGAACTTGTATGGCTTAATGCTGCCGTCAAAATAGAAGAACTGAAAGGTACTTCTGTTGCAGGGTCACCCTATTAGTATACCGTAGATCGAAATACAAGCGTTGACATGCAGACTGATGGGCAACTTGACTCGCATGTTGCTCCTGCAGTCAGTCGCCAACCATTCTCAATGGCGGTACCTTTTCATTACGGGTTGATCCGGCCATTTCAGGATCAACTTGAATTTGATATCGAACGAGTACAGCAAAAGCACCCAAACCTCTTTGTGTCCTGGAGCCCTTTATGCCTTCTCGAGAACCCAGTCATGGTATCCCAAAATACATGTCGTAATCGGACAGGCTTTGTCGACGTGTTGGATGAGAACGACAGTTAGCGGCAGACTAGCAGTATTTATTGCCTAACTTTTGCCTTCAGAGCGAGGGCGATAAATGTCCTTGAATAGAATTTATTTGCATGATGTGTAGAGCTACATGAGCTGTGGGTTCGCTATTTTAGTGGAGCTGCAGCACAGTCACTGAGGTGGGCTTGGTTCATGTCGGAAGCAGTGATGTCAGCGGTGCCATTAATTGTTGTAGCCTATTCGGACTACTAGGCGTAACAATGACTGTTTGAAGACAGGTGAAACGATAATGGGCGGTGCCCATTAACTGCGCATTGCTTGTTTGCGAGATCTGCACTTCCTTCTATTCACTCATTTGCCCGAGAGAGCCAGACTAAATCAATGCTATTCATCAACTACATGAACGTATTATACATACGTGGGAACGCTTTCAATAGCTCAACTTTTAACACCTCTGCAAGATGGTACTTAGTGGCGACAACTAGGCGATTGGTTGGAGATCAGCAACGCGGTTAAATTCCCACTGCTGGGAAGTATTTCCTTGGGCCTGATTGTTGAGTCTCACCTTGGGAACATTAATAGCAAAAGCCTTTAGAAAGATCCACTGACTTACTGCACTGTGATTTGGGTTTGGAACAGATAACACCAAGTTCTTGTTCCCGCGAGTGAAGCTAATACTGTAAATGCGAGTGGTTAAATAGGTTGCTGAGCACTGCGTCATATTCTCACTTGAAACTATTGTTCGCTTGTTCACAAAGATCGACGATAAACGCCTGCCTAGTATAAACGACTGGTTCGTCCGCAGCCTGCCCATGTCTGTGTCAACCAACAAGGAAATGAATGAATGAATGCCCATCTAACATACGTCCTTGGCGGTAGCAAAGCATCCATTTCCATTGTTGCCGTTGTTGTTGGACTGAATGCTAAGAGTTTTGTTGGATGTCCCTGGCTCATTTTGCCTCTTGATCATCCACTACGTGGTGTGTGAGAACCGATCACAAGGTGGGTGCAAACACGTATAGATACCTGTTGAGCCACAGTGCCATTGTTAGGGGAGATCTGAATCTGGTTGCCTTCATTGGTGCTGTTGCTCGTCAGATCGAGCATGAAGTTTGTGCCAACGTGTCTGATAGTATACACTCCATCGTTGGGGAAAGACATTGTATAAGATGTAGGTCACTAGTGAAATGATTCGACAATGAGATGAGGAACTGGAGGAAAGGTCAGAGAACGCTGGGCTTTTATAGTGGCATCGTGGGCTGTTTTCCACATACATAGGAGCCACAAATCTGGGCGATAAAAGTGAGCGCAACGATACTCACTCGGTGCTTTGGATTTGCGTACCATTCTTTCCCAATACTGGCAGTGGCAGTAGAAGGTCCCCACTTATCAGTCTGGATCCAACGGAGATAAAAGACAGTTATTAGCGGCAGCGCAGCGGATGGTCATCCTCGACATAAGCACAGATGACGACGTATTAGCCCTTGGCAATGTGATCAGGTGTTGTATTTCCAATAATTTTTGCAGTCGTGTTGGTGCTTGGGCGCATTCTAAACACTGATCATAGAAAGTGCACGTGCACTGGCAGGTTGCAGGTTACATGCTTGCAGATTGTGTTTTGAAGGTGACTTGTGCAACTTGAGAGAGATGACAAATACCCACTGGCAGCACAGCATGAGGACCGTCTGGACTGGAGTTGACAACGATGAAGAGTTGATGACCCTGGGGTGTAATTTGATTATACCGATACCGCCGTCGGTCCTAGCAAGACCATGAGGCTTGCTTCGAAAGTCAGGGATTTGGATTAGGGCCAAAGTCTGGGGAGCTAGCTCCACTTTGACTAGCTGTACTCTTCAACCGTTTCCTGGACCCAGACTGCTCTAGGCTGACCATAAACGGTGGCCATGTTGCTCCCCTTCTGTGTCCTCCCGCGGCAGCATGTTTATGGGATTTTGGTAGGTTGTCGTAAGTAAACCTGGACTGACATCGACTTCGAGGGGCACATCTGGCCCAGGGTAAGTCCGAGTCTGTCGCAGACCGGAGTTACTAGTACTGTAGAGATACGCACTTAGCTTCGTCACAGCGTCACACGTCCGACGAATCGAAGCTATTTCGTGTGACCGTCACACAAGATTGAAGTCATCGAAGGTAAATTGTGACACACGGTAAAACATGAAAAAAAATGCAAAAATGTTCTCAAAAATTCTTGTACTGATTATTTGCCATGCATCTCGCTTTACATGACCAAAATTTTCTTCATCACCATCAGCTGTGAGCTCTTGCTGACAGCAGCTGGTAGTGGTGCTGATTCGAAGCTATTTTTGACATGTCACAGGTCACACCCATCTTCGAATCTTCGGAGCTAAGGTTCAGTTGGTCACACCCAGATGATGTCGAAGCTAAGTGCGTATCTCTACAGCAGTAGTAGGTTT
This sequence comes from Suillus bovinus, assembly GCF_016758785.1. Classification (NCBI taxonomy): domain Eukaryota; kingdom Fungi; phylum Basidiomycota; class Agaricomycetes; order Boletales; family Suillaceae; genus Suillus; species Suillus bovinus. Next base: position 2,773 of record NW_024542116.1, on the reverse strand, counting down.
CAGTGAATGGTAGCGAGATGCAATCTTCGTATCATGACATGTCTCAAAGCTGTCCGCAAGCCATCAGTAACCCAATGAGTCCTTGACATGGTAGGGATTGCTATTGTAATCAAGTATGATAATGCTACTGCTCTGCAATGCTGTAGAAACACAAGTAAACTTGCTTTACAATGAAATAGACATGGATGGTACAAAAATATAGATGTACAACTGAGGTTTGTCACGAGTGTGTAGGGGAGTGCAACGACAGTAGCAAAGTGATAGTAGCACACTTGTCTCCACCTTGTGGCGAGTTTTCATTTGTCGCTACCTTGATATTGCAGGGATGGCAATGTAATGCAGTGTAATTACTCTACCGCACTCACATCGGGGTTATCAATATTTAGCAGCGGATTGTATGTAGTACGAAATGTGAAGAAAGCATTTGAAGTTTAAACTGACATAAAGATGGAGAGATAACTTCAAATTTTGGCAGTGTTTTCTATGAGATACAAAATTTGAAACATCGGCAACTGTATCCCCACTGACCATATGTCTATAACAATAAGAAATTTAATCTGAATTTTTGCGTGTGCTCAAATTTGAAGTCAAATTCTAGCCTAAAATGTTGGACAAAACGTGAAGTTTGAGACGTGATCATACGCCTGCTTATGTATGAAGTATTGTCCAACAATTAAGATGCCCTGAAAATTTGAAGTTTATGCCTGTGACGAAATGTGAAGACAAAACTTATATGGTCAAAACAGAAATAGGTTTCAAACTTTGGAAAAAATATCTTTTCCTGGGCTGGTACATCATTTAGAGGCATCTTCCAGGAATCATATGAACCAAGAATTAAGAAAAACGGCGGTTGGAATATGGAGATATGGTCGAAATACTGACTTTTTTGCCCCTCCACCAAACCGCAATATTGGCGACCTCTATACACCCTGGGACCATCTCCAATCGATTTGTACGACTGAAAAACAGTAGGAACACTATTTTCAGTATCGGCCTTGAGTCAGATTTGAGTGTGGTGCGATATAGGGGGTAGGGGGGGGGAGGAGGACATTCTATATCTCGACAACCTGATTTTTCCTGACATATTGGGCTTTACCATCGTGTTCAGGGACATTGAGAGCCCCCTGGAAAAATGCTTTTGGAGGGCATGCAAGTCATGGGAAGGCTAGAAAAATCGATCTTTGAGGGGGGTGTTACAAGAACATCTAGACGCTTGGGCCCCTACTATTTTTCTCCTGATCCTCCTCGTATCAGCCCTCGCATCATACCCTTACCCCGACCTCACCCTTGTCATCCTCGTCATCCTTGCATTCCCTTTCGCCCTCTACCTGTCGCTTCAGCAAAGCCAGTACATTTGGCCGGATCCTTTCGCTGACGAAGCATACCCATGCTCCGTTTCACCACCTGACTGATCCTGTGGACAGTCCCCCTGCCCTTACCATCTGGATGGTAACCTATGACATAATGCACGACACATCCCATTTCCTTTCTTGATCTCTGACTCGGTGCGCAGTCGCACATGCGACTTATACTTAGATCCGCAGTTGCACGATCGTGCCCCTGCGTGTTTCACTTCTCATTCTGATCTCTGACTCACTTTCTTATCTAGCACGTTCTACCTCGACCGAACGTGCCTTCCTATTATGGTCTTACCCTTTAATGATTGCCTCTCCCGGTAGTACGAGTTATCACCCACTAATACGTCCCCTGTCCTCTATATAAACTCGCTACCATGTACCATATTCCCTAACTTGAATCTACTTGGTTCTTGACCTCCTACTCTCACCAGAGTGATCCTTCTGCCTCGCCAGCAGTCTATATTCTATCTTCTTATCTGCTCCTCGCGGATAAGCCTATAGTCTCGACCTTTACTCATCGACTTCGTCGACGAGCAAAGCCCCTGTTAATTAGTCGGACTTCTGTCCTTCTAATTAACGACGATCCTTACGATTAACCTTCGGGTGTCGTAAGCCTAGGCCGATATAGCTTATTGTCTCGCACCCGCGTGACATAAGCTACCCGATTTGGACATAGGCGTCAAATCGTACTTGCCGAAGACACGCCAAGTACGACCCCTAACCTTGGGCTAGCCCAAGGACGTCCACAGACCGTTGACGACACAAGCTCTGTTTGAGCGTCGCCAACAGATACCATCCAAGTCGTAACAGGGGGTATGCGACAAATTCGCACATGTCACTTTGTATGGTCTCAAATCACTCTTGTATCATTCTCAATCGATTTATATCATTGTAAAACAGTAGGGACACCCTTCTACATACCGGTATTTACATAATAGGAAGATATGTGAGTTAGGGGGGGGAGGAGGACCTTCTGTATCTCGACCACCTGATTTTTTCTGACAATTCGGGCTTTACCATCTTGTTCGCAGGCATAAAGAGCCCCCAGTAAAAATAGTGTTGGAGCCATGGCAAGTCATGGGAAGGCCAGAAAAATCGATCTTTGAGGGGGGGTATGAGGTCAACTTACACATTACATTTCATATTGGCCAAAAACACTTCGAACCCATCTTCAATCTATTTGTATGATCCAAAGACACTATTTAAATCCTTTTTACATCAGTATATACATAAAATCATGCTTCATTGTTGAGTAGGTAGGGGGAGGGGGTAGCATGACTCTGAAACATGATTTATTCGGACAAAATAAGCATTGCCATCGCATTCAGAGCGTCAAATAACCTTAGGATCAAGTTCCATTTGAAGCCAGGCAAGTTGTATGAAGGCTGAAAAAATCAACCTTTGAGTGAGGCAAC